>NW_026623736.1:286484-304967 GCF_030028575.1 Malurus melanocephalus | reverse complement strand
GATTTATTTATATTGTTTTTAAAATCTTTTTGTTTGGTTTTTTTCCCTCCCCGTGGGCGTGGCGGGGAACAGTGAGGTCACCCCCAAGCTGGTCATCCTGGTCCCAAAGGCCCCACAAAGATGGGGTGTCGTGTGTTTAGGGTCTCATCATGTGCCCCACAGCCATGGGGTGCATCAACATGGCGGCGTCCCGGCCACTAGGCCTGGAGCATCCTGCCGGCTCCCAGAACGAGCATCCGAGCCTCATTCCGGCCGGCCACTCATTATTCCCGCCACGGCACCGGGAATATTGTTCCCCACTCCTCCCACGGCATCATCCCAAGGTGGGAGGGGGAGCAACCTGCCCTGCACCCAGTTTTGGGGTGAGTCACCCCGGGCAGGGCATGGCTTCCCCTCCCTGCTGACTAACCCCGGCCCTGGGGTGACGCAGGGTTCTGGGGCGGAAAACAGCCCAGGGGCGAGTGGGGAACGATGCCCCGGTGATGGGCTGTGGGTTCGGGGATGGATGGATGGATGGAGGGGCCTGGACTGCAGGCACAGGCCCGGGAATGTGAGGGTGTGAGGGTGGCACCAGATGTGGGTCATTGCTGAGGAGGAAGAGAGGGAGGATTCAGAGGGAGAATGGAGGGGAGAGATAAGGGGGTGGTGAAAAGGGGAGGAAAGAGAGGAGAGGCAGAGGGGAAAGAGATAATGAGGGGTGAAGAAGAGAGGGAAGTGGAAGAGGAGAGAGGAGGAAGAGGGAGAGCGAGAGGAGAGGAGAGGAGAGGAGAGGAGAGGAGAGGAGAGGAAGATAAAGAGGGGTGAAGAAGAGAGGGAAGTGGAAGAGAGAAGAGGACAGGAGAGAGAGAAGATCGAGAGAAAGATGAGAGAGGAGAAAGAGGATAGGAGAGAGAGAAGGGAGCAGAGCAGGAGAGGAAGAAGAGAGGAGGAAGAAGTGAGGCCACACATGAGACCCCATCCATGCCCTCTGTGACACCCCACACCCATCCCACCATCTCCCGCTTGCAGGAGGGAGGCACGAGGGTGAAGCACAGGGTGCTGGCAGGAGGAGGAGGAGGAAGGCAGAGATCTCTGTCCCTGCTTTCTAGGACAGCACAAAAGGCACAGCCACCGCATCTGGCCGCCCCGTCCCYGGGGAGCCGGTGACTCCCTTTATTTAGAACCAGTTCCCTGCTCCCAACCACCTCATCCCTGCCGGGGGAATTGAGGCACATCCCGGCCCCCAGCACCACCACACAGGCAGGCAGAGCGATGCTTTCTGCTTTTATTCAATTAATGCAGCAATCTATACAAGAAAAAAAAATAATGAAACCATGAAATTCCAAACCCTGATAGTGAAGAACCGAATTCTTCCTAAGAATCAACTGGAATTAAAAGATTCCCCCACGTCAGACTGTACATAAAATAATCTCTGCCCCATTTACAGCGTTTCACACAGTACTTCTCGTATCTCAAACTTCAGAACTGTACAACTTTGTTACAAACCACGCTTTTTCCTAGGAAAAGCTTACAGAAAAAAATATTGCCACTTTCTTATTTATTTTTTTATTTTTATTTTTATTGGTAACAAAAAAAAAAAGAAATTAGAATCTTTTAAAAAACAAAAATTAAAGTCAGCCAGAACTTCTAAGTGTGGGCAGGGGAAGGAGCAGAGACATTTTTCAGCCCAATATTTCTCCTCCCAAAGGGGAAAGGGAACACTTTTGGCAGGTAAAAGACTCTTTGCTGCTGGTGGGGGTCTAGACCCTGCCCCCCACCCCAGCCCTCCTCAATGCCTGGCAGCTGTTTTGATCCTTGGGCTTGGATAATTCCACCACTGACTCTTCTCGAGATACGGTAACAGTAACAAACCCCAAATCCTCCTGTTCTTGGTGGAAAAGCGGGGATGAACCCCACCTTCCTCCCCCTTCCTTAGGAAAGACAGTTCTCCTGGGCTGGGCTGTGGGTCTGGGCGCATGGATTGTCACACTGGATGGAGCTCCCAGTTTGGGGCTGAGCACGGACACACTGTGGGTGGATGGAGAGGATGGACCACACAATGGGATCAGACACAGGACAAAGCTGGTGGGATCAGGGCTGTGCATGAGCCTGGCCCAGGGAGCAGATGGAGAAGTTTTGCCTCCAAACTGRAGCTCACCCCGCTCCCTGCTCAGCACCAGCCCCTAGCCACCAGCCTGACCTGACGTCTGTGTGCAGCCCAACAGAGAAAACCAGGAATTCCGAGCCACAGTTTCACCAGAGAGGTTACAGGAAGGATCCAGACCTCTGGATCTATGTGAAAAATGTCTTCTAGTTTTGAATCCAGGTTTTGCTCCGATGTTGTTCAGTGCAAAAGAGTTAAAAAACCATGTTATCTACACATATACATCCGTGTCTATAGAAAATGTCTGTACAAGTGGGAAGATGGCCCTGCCTGCACGCTGGGGACTCCTCTCCTGAGGGATCCTGCTCCCTCTCTCTCCAAGGTGTCAAGCTCCAACCAGTCAGGTTAAAAACCAAGAGCAGATGGTGGCTGGARAGCAGCTCCAGCAAGGAGCTCCTCCAGTTCCCCCAGCCACAGCTGCCAGCTCTGATGGGATGGAGGAAAGGAGGGCAAGCTCCCGAGCAGGACATGCAGGAACACCAAAACAAGCTGGGAAAGGATGCTTGCACACATACAGACTGCACAAGGACTGGGATGAGGGGATGGCTGGAGGGATCATCTCAGGATGTCCAGAGACAGCCAGCGCCTCATCCCACAGAAATCCTGCTCTGGGAAGCGGCCGTGGAAAGGGCGGCTGCTCCGGCTTCGTTTTGAACTGACACCAGGACAGAGTATCCATGTTGGAGAGGTAGGGATAAAATTGGGAGCTGGGGGGGAGAGGGGAGAGCTGAGCCCTCCAGCAGTGACCACTGTCACCATCAGCACCCACAGCACTGCAGCGGGCACGGAGCATGGGCCAGGATGGATCCAGAAAGACAAAGCCAAGGAGGAGAAGGGATCTCTGCTCCCTGCGTGCGGTTTTGCTATCAGGGGAATGCCAAGCTTTCCAGAACAGGAGGTTTGGAGCCAAGAGCTGGCCTGGATTCACAGCAGAAAGCTGGGAGGGTCAGGAACATCRCTTCGAATGCTATGTGTGGTCTGAAAATGGCATTTTCAAGGTTTCACAAGCAGCAGAAGCACAAAGTTTTGGATCTCTGGACTGACAAGACACGTTCCTTCGGAGGCTGTGCCTCAACTCAGAGCCAGTGGGGGCTACCACAGGAAAACAAGATAATCAGAGACAGGCACTGGGGACCTCACCAGCACCCCCACGGACCAGAACTGTGCTGAAGGTGATTGCAACATCCTCTGAGCTCATGTGATAARATCCAGCCTGAGCAGAACCCCAACACCAGGCAAAAATCCGCAGGGAAGGAAAAGGACAGTGGGACCCAGATGTTGGCAAATGTCCTCAATCAGCACTGCAGGAGCAATGCCTGAGTGGTTGTTTTACACCAGGAGCCCCTCAAGACAGCAGCAAACAGGTTTCAAAATATATTACATCTTTTTATTGCCAAGCGTGCAGACCATGAAGTGTGTGGGGGACAYGACACTAAGAAAAACTACAGTTGGAAGGAGGGAAAAGCAGTAAAAATTTTAAAAATAAGACTACTCCTTACAACTGCCAACACTTGGGTTCAAAGAATCAACTGGAGGAAGTTTTCCTTAAAAGTACAGCTCTAAATATGGCGCTGGGCCCCAAACTTTGCCAACACCAAGGCTTTGGTCTGGGCTAACGCAAATCAGGTGGGAGAAGAGGATGATGATGGCAGATGTTTTAAACACAAATCCACAGGGCTGAACGCCTGATTCTTCTCAGCATTTCCTGTAGCAACCAGAAAACTCCCCGCCCCAGGAACGCAGGAAGGAATAAGCCTGGGGAAAGCAGGCAACTTCAGTGCTGGATGCACTGAACTGGGGCCAAACTGGACGCCTGCAGTGTCCCTGCTCCCAGAGCCAGCCTCGGAGGGGACAGAGCTGCTCAGCTCCCCCAAGGCCATGGCAGCTCCTGTTCCTGCTCTGGCAGAGCACAGCCAGTCCCACTGTGCCGGGAATGCTGCACCCACTCAGCTCTCTCCACCTGGAAGGGGCAGTGGAGAACAGCTCCTCTCAGGGGTCCCAAGGCACAAGCCCTCACAAGCACAGCGTTTCCTACTCCTCTTTGCTATCCCCAGCTCTGGAGAGCAGCACGTGCTCAGTGTGATCCCTCACTCGGCAGCCCCGAGGTTCCRATATGGATCTCAGGACAATGCTGGGTCAGGTTTCCTTCCCCCTAAACCACAGCAAACCCCCAGATCAGACCAGCACTGAGAAACCAGAGCTCTAGTACATTCTTCTCGGAGAGGGCAGCGCAGGGACACGAGGCTGCGAGCCCACGCTGGCTTGGGAAAAGGGTCTGGAAAGGAAACCTACGGCATTTAAAACACTAAAGTGCAACGAAAATGTCCTAAACCCTTTGAAATGGATCGCAGCAAGAGGGGGTCTGCAAAGCTTCAAACTTCCAGTTACTGCAGGGCACCCTTAAAACAGACCCAACAACCACCAGGTAAGAATTGACCAAGGAGCCCTTTGCTGAAACAAGGAATACGAGCCCACCACAGAATTTTAGCTCCTGGGGTCAAACATCATATTTAGAACATTTGGAAAGAAAAAGTGTTAAAGCAAAAAAAAACCAAAAAAAAAAAAAAAACCACTAGAACCAAAACCAAAACAAAAATACAATTCTTGAATCTTGCGCAATGAAACAGTTAAACTTTTTGGTGTTTTCAAAAGAAATCCCAACAGACAACCTGGCATAACTTCATCTGCTTCCTAAGGGAGAGATGCCCACTTGACCCATGACTCAGGACACCACGTGCACTGGACATGTTCCACCCTCATGTATGTCTCAGCATTCCTCCATTCATAAAACCAAATCCTTCCTGTTTACTCTTCAGCCTGAAAGGAAAAACCAAAACTGAAGCTAGATGGAAGATAGCCAGAGGGAGGAGAAAGTTTTCACAGACTGGAGGCCAATCTCATCAGCTCCACGAGCCTGGAAAGTGCAATCCTCAGTGTCGCCTCATTTTAACTTTCCTGGCRGGGCTGCCGTCCTCCTCTTCCTCGTCACAGTCCTCCGTGTACTCGTAAGACCTTCGCCAATAGTTCTCRGAGCTGAAGTTGCTCCGTCTCCTATGTTTTGGTAAGAGGACCGAGCGCCTGTTCTCCTCCTTATCCATTTCTAGAATCCGTGGCCTGTGGAGAGAGAGGAAACAGGAGTGAGAAGAGCACACCACAACAAGACCCAGGCGTTCCTCCTGGACACMATCTGCAGTTCACCTGCCGTGAGAGCTCTGCCTGTTTTCCCACTGCTTTCCCAGCACTGGGTACTTGGCAGAGCAGAAACAGATCACCAAGCTGCACCTCCCACAGGGAGCTGAGAGCTTTGCTGTGATGGGCCAGTCCTTTCCCTTCCCAAGGCAAGCTTTGGCCTTTACCTCCACCAGGAACATTTCCAAAAAGCCCAGTCACCTCTTTTTTTTTCCCACTTGCAGCTTGTGGGCCCAAGGAATATCCCTTGGGCAGAGGGGTTTGTCTCTACTGCGGCAGAATTGAGAGCACAGCTGAGCTGCTTATGGTGCAGGATCACACCACAGCTCCAAAATCCTTTGTCCTCTCAAATATTAGCACAGTGCAATTGTTATTTCTGCAGAGCTGCCTCTGATCACATCCAGCAGGACTGGGCTGGTGGCTGCACACACCACTTACTTTATCCAAGTGGTTCCTAAAGGATCCCACTGTGATATCCAAGAGAATTACCTGTTATACTGGACTCTTTGAGGCCAGAGAAAGAGAAAAACATGTTTTTCACACCGATYTGCTGCAGGAGCCTGTGTATGCCATCCCCCACAGCCTGATAAGGTCACATCAGGCTGAAAAACAGCTCTGACGGATGTGCACATTTGTCCCGCATGATCGCTCCTCTAATCGGACACCAGCCCACTGCGTGCTCCCAGGGAAGCTGCAACTGCAGCCCAGCTTCARATCTCCATCCATCTTCCCAGCCTGYGTCCAGGTGAATGAACACTGCTCACAAACAAACCATCTCCACCCTCCTCCCTCCAGGACAGGTTCAAACAGGGCTGGGAACGCACAGGGCAGCCAGGCCCTGCCACCAAGTCAACTTCTGGGTTGTACCCATTGTGCTGAGAATGCCATCTGGATCCTYGGGAAGCTCTGGAATGGGAATATCCAGGACAGCTGGCAGACTGGCTCTCACTCACGCAGTGTGCTCACACCAAGGTGTTTAAGGGAAGCCTTGCTGCAAAGCTCAAGCTTGTCTGAGACCTCAGCAAGGAGCTTCCCTCAAGGTCAGGTTTAAGCATCCACACAGTCTGGTTTCTCACACRAAAACATGTACACACAGCTCTGGAATCAAAACAGGCCTGAGAAGCTTCCCAAGAAGTCCTTAACCTTTCCCAGATAGCAAACCCTCCCRTTCCCTCCCAGGACTGCTTTCATAATACAGTTTAACGCAGCTGCACAGGTTGCTTGGCAATAGAGGTCAAAAATGATTAGCTGCAGGGAAACTATTGTTCTGAACRACTGCATTATCAAAAGCCAGCCAAATCTATTGCTTCTTCATTATGCCACTCACAGGATAAACAATGTAAGCTGCTTACAGCCAGGGCTCAGCCTCCACAAGTCTGGGAGGAAYGCACAAAGAGTTCATTCTGATAAAACAGATCTGGGCATCGCAGAATGCACCTGGCAGGTGCATATCAGAAATGTTTTTAATTATGTTCCCAGGCCAGAAACCTCAGCCATGCACTGTTCCAGAGACCCCATCCCAACCAAACATTGCTCTTAGGAGAGATCATCCTACCTGTGGGCAGCATCAGGATCTGCTTTGCGATGGGACCGCTTTGGTTTCAGGATCTGGTCCCGGTTGCTTCCCGACAGGCGGTCAGAGTTATAACCTGCTGGCAACACAGAGCTACTCAGGGATTTTGTTTCCAACCGAGGTGCATCTAGTCTTGTTCTGCAAATGTTTAAAGAGAAGAGAATTTGCAAGGAGTTTCTACAGAAGCACCAGCACTGCTGCAAAACCCTCCATCCCAACCACACAGCTCGGGAAAAGGGACAGGAACACCACACTCCACAGCACAAGCTGCAGCTTTGTGGTACTAGAAACTGCATAGAATCATAAAATGGTTTGGGTGGGAAGGGRSCTTAAAGATCATCTCATTTCAACCCCYTGCCACAGGTATGAACAYTTTMCACCTTCCCAGRTKGCTCCAAGCCCTGTCCAGCCTGGCCYTGGACACTTTCAGGGATTGGGCAGCCAAAACTTCCCTGGTCAACCTGTGGCAGGGCCTCACCACCCTCACAGGGAAGGATTTTTTTTCCCTTATAATATCCAATTTAAACCTACTTTCTGTCAGTTTGAAGCCATTCCCCTTTATCCTGCCTCAGCTTAGAGATATATACATAGTCATGAGGTGAATGTAAAAGGTGCTGGGCTTTCTTCAATCCCAGCTCAGGGATAGAGAGGAAAGATGCTGTGAAATCCTRTGAAATCACAGCAACCTGGCAATAACTCACAGCTCCAGTTAAGCCACCTGGGTGGGAGATGCCCTGCAAAAGTATCATCACCTGCAACAGTAATAACTRCTTCCACCTGGAAACTCCCTCCTGCCCACGGATCTCACKGGGTCAGGTGCTCCTCAGCTTGACTAAGAGGTGCAAAGAGTTGAAGTACGAGTCAGGAGAAGGTGTAGCAAACAGGAGCTGCACCCCATCCCTTCCAGCAGCTCTGCACATGCTCAAGCTGTGCTGGAGAGCAAGCACAGCTCACCCCAAAGGAGAACTGTCACAGGACTGCAGCTGTGAACAGCTGGAGGAGGCAGCAAAAATGAAGGCACAGAATCACAACTTSCTCTCCAGTGCTGAGCTTTAGCTCCTGAGGGAGGCTTCCACAGGAGAATCCCAATCTAAATTTCCATTAGGAAGTGCATCTAGTTGCCAAGCTTCTCTCTGCCATCAGGGAGAGCCTCCTCAGCTAATCAGGGTGATGCCAGATTGGCACAGGCAAAGCTGGGCATGGCAGCCTGAGTTTGCCCAGCATGCCAGAAACAAGGAGCGCTTCCACAGGCAGCTGCCAGGCTGGAGCCTGTGCTAGTCCACGCTGCCATCCTGAGTTTTCTCAGCTCCAGGGCTGGACCCAGTCCASCCTGAACACCAAAGGCATTGCAGAGCCTGCCCCTGAAAAGTGAGGTGGTTTAAATATCTCTCAAATACAACAGCAACTGCAGGGCTGCAATTCAAACAAACCGACCCCAAACACACTGCAAGGGCAAGGGAACACCAGCCACACTCCCTCTGGCCAGGTACAAGGAGAGGCAACACTAAAATGGAGACCAAGGTACGAACGCAACTTAAATAGAGAAACTCTGTTTATGAGAGGGGAAGCAGAATGGCAGCAAAAGCCCTCTAAAATYACTTTCAAAACCCAGTTCAATAGGTCTCATTTCTATACCCAGCTCCCATGTTACCTCTCCCAGCATCTCATAACTTGAGAGCACCATTCTTCCCCTCCTCTGGCTCAAAGCTCTTCCAAACCCYGCTGGCTGCCGGCAGCCTGTGCTCCAATACTCAGGAAACACTGAATACTGAAGTGTTTATGACCTGCTTGGTAACCACGCTGCTCTGGAGAATCCTGCAAAACCCCACTGCTCCTCCAGCTCCCACAGCTCCGTTCTCCTGCCACTGTCAGTGAAAACACGCTCTGAGTAGAGGCGAGAGCAGAGCCAGACTCTGGCAGAATTCAGTGCTGAACACCCCAGCTCCAAGTGGGATGATCTGACTGATCTGATCAGGAAAGCTCAGGGCTCATCCTCACCACRAAAAAGAGGAAGAGGAGTTTCACGAGGCTGCTGGCTGCTCCCAGCCTCTTGTGCTCACAGGCCACCAGAGGAAGTTGCTGTTTTCCTGGTTGCGTAACGCTCTGCTCCACACAGAGTCCCATGATCCCGGGAATCGGGAATGGCGCTTGTGCAGCGATCCACGGCGCGGGGACACGAGGAGGTGGCCGCCCTCACCGGGGACAAGCAGCAATTAATGAGCTCTGCTTGGCAGCAATCGCGGCACAGCCTTCGGCAAACGCTGCCACAGATTCACCGGRGCTGCGGAGCCTACGCTGAAATTGTTACCGGGGAGGGTTGTGCTTTGCTCGAGAGAAAAATGCTGGTGTGGTTTCATCTGGAAAGTGAGCCAAGTCAGCCCCTCACTGTCTGGGCAGAGACACTTCTGCTCTGACACAAAGCAAAGCAGGCCCCAAAATTCAGGAGAAGACAGAAGGACACACTGCTGCAGMCAGCAGAGCTACAGGCTCTGCCCCTTCAGCAATGATGCACCAGGTGAACCAAGTACACCCAAGGAGACCTCACTGCTCCTCCCAGGACTTAAAGGGGGCTTATAAAAACCAAAGAGGGTGACATTTTACATGGGGACATGGTCATAAGGCCAGGGGGGACAGTTTTAAACTAAAGCAGAGAAGATTTTGATTAGAAATCAGAAAGAAATCCTTTACTCAGAGAGTGGTGAGGCACTGGCACAGGTTGCCCAGAGAAGCCCAGCTGGACAGGGCTCTGAGCAGCCTGGTCTAGTGGAAGGTGTCCTTGCCCATGGCAGGGRYTRGWAWGASAWGAGGTTTAAGGTCCCTTCTYGCCTGGTTGCACTTTGCAGGCAGCCAGGCTTGACTGAAACAACCCAACACCCTCAGTTCACCGAGGATGGAGAAAGCAAGAGGGAGAGCCAGTTGAAACAGGTATGTTCAATATCAGCAGCAGTTTGGGCAGCTTTAGCTTATTTATCTAAGTCAGTCTCTTCCACAGAACTGTTCCACAACCTAAGACAGGCACCTTCTCCATCCCAAAGTCCAACCAAAGCAGCTGCAAGACTTGGAGCTGCCTCCTTGTCAGCACTTGTGCTGCCTTCCCCTGGCTGCACCAACACYATGAACACAACAATTCTAAGCTGTTATCACAACCTCTTGCTCCAAACCTCACGTGGCCATACCCAGCTGTGGAGTGGTTTGGCTACAGYCTGCCTTTCCTCCCACTATCTCCTGCCACATCTCATCCTGCCTCCCTGGGTCTSAGCTGATTTTGGCTGGCTGATGCCTCAGGGCTGCTGTTTTTCCTGCCTTCATTCCATGGGTTTCTSTAACCAGATGTCCAACTCCACTCCGCTGGCTTTGTGCCATATCCTCATAACGTTGCCAGACTTGTTTTGAAACCAACTAAGCCATCCAAAAGCTCATCCAAGTCTGAATCCAGACCGCTTGCCTGTGAGCCTYATGCCAGCCTGGGCCACAACCACAGCTCTGCCACCAGTGCCCATGTTTTTGGCTGGGTTTACAGGACCAGCCTGTATTTTCATTTACAAAGAGACTTACTGACAGCAGAACTACTTGCTAACACCTTCTGAGRTACAGCCAACATGGCACAACGTATGACAGTCACATTTTCTGGTCTCCTAGTAGAACGAGCTGATGGGGGAGGACATTTCTAGGCAGAAAAGAAGGTTTTACTGAGAGACTTTGGGGTGTGGTTAGTTTTTTGTCTCCATTTTCTTAAGAAATGGAGCTTTAGGAACAAGCAYTGACTGATGAAGTGCCATCAAGAATGCTCCTCTAGAACAGCAAGCCTAGTTCTAAAACAGCTTATGGAGCTTGGCTTCCCAACATGACTCAAAGGAAAAGCAATGAGCATTTAATTCTCTATGTGCTTCCCTCAAAACCAGAGTCTTCCTCTTTCCCCAGGAAACAAAAGCCATCATACCAAGAAAACTTTTTCTGCTTTACAGGACATTCTTCACCACAAGCATCAGCTTCAAAGGACCATCCAAGCAACTCCCACATGTGGGTATTATGTGACCAGACACCTGAGCACACAGCCCAAAACAAGGGTTTGAAATTGTAGCTGGGCAGCCAAGGAAAGCCAGGTGTTTGGGCACCAGCAACCCCAGACATTACAATGAAGTGCTGCTGCACAGAGCCAAGGGGTGATTAACTCTGCAGGAACAGGTTCCAGCCACTTCCACTGCTGGGTAYGACAGACACGAGCAGCATCAGGGTGACACCTAATCAAGGTGTGAGATCAAGCCATCAAATTAACAAGCAAGGCAGTTTCYAAGTGTTTAAACATCACAACATCCACGCTTATCTCGCTGTCTGGAGGGCTTCAACACTTACTTTCGGAGGATGATGACAGCTCTCCTCTCCTTGATGTCCTGTGGTCGAATGCAGTGTGTGATTTCGTCAGCCGCGTACCCACTGACAACAGAAACAAAAAAGCCACTGTCAGAGAGATGCCAGGCACAAGCAGAGAGTGGTTTCCAGYCTCAACAACTCAGTTTGGCCAGTACTTCCTAACTTCCAGCAGGAATTCCTCCTCCCAACACCACCCCMCAGGCACACAGGAGCTAGGGTTAAGAGAAGAAACAAACATCGGGAATGAAYGAGGACAAGTCAGGGTGTTTTGGGGGGTTTTATGACTCAGTTTTTTAGCATACCCCAGAGGAAACTGCCACCTGCTTCAGCACTGTGAAATAAAACTWGTAGAAATGTAGAACTGCAGATATGGACGATTAATTTACAAAGAAATTAGAAAGCAACAGGGGAAAAAAATGAGCACATTCCTCCAAAGCATGATATCAAACACACCTCTGAGAAAAGCCATCTCTGACAGCTCAGATGTGCAGCACACCCTGACACAAACATCTGACAGATCAATGAGGTTTTTCAGTCAAAGAGGGGTGGTCACAGCTGAGCCTCTCACCCCCTTCCCCTGTCACAGAACCCCTAAAACCTCCCTGTTACAGGGTAAAACATCTCCCTGAGCTGAGGAAAAGCCCAGGCTGAAGCAGTAGCTGTCGGCAGGAGTGTTTTGCTGTGTGACATGACTCCAGACACTCCACATTTTCAGCAGCCTGGAGAAATGCCACGGCCAAGGACAGCCCCATCTTCCCAAAACACACTGGAGCATTTCCTCACGGCTGCTTCTGTTTGCAGCTGGACTCCGGGGCCCAGCAGAGCAGGGAAATCACAGTGGGTGTGTGGGGAGCTGCCACCACATCTGATCCAACACAAAAACCGTGCTGGGAGCACATCCATCACTGCAAGGGTGTGAGCTGGCACATCCCAGAGGTGGGGCCTGCCCTCTACCTGCCGTTTGGAGAGTGTCAGCTCACTGAGAGCCTTCTGGAGCCCAGCATGGGCAAAAGAGAAGCTAAACACCTTCGGAGCCTCCTCAAACACCTGACAAGGGCAGGAAAACCTTGGGAAGGCTGCTCAAGCCTGCACAGCCAGCCTGAAGCAGAAATCACCAGGCCCAGCGTCCCTGCGAGGCTTTTCCGTGCCACTGCTGGCACGCCAGGGGTCAGGGGCTGGCAGGTTATCCAGGACACTCCGAGCAGAGCTCACACACGCAAGGCTTCTCCGGGGACAGGACCGGGTTTCCTAGATCTGGTTAGATAACCCACCCACTCACCCAGAAACACACACCTCCTCACACACACATTTCCTGCTTTGGGAGGAGAGTTAGAAGCCTGAGACACGAGCAGCTAAAGCAGGGTTGATGTCCATCCCCACCAYCCTCCAGGTATTGCAGAACCCGACAGCGTTATGCCAGGGGGGTTATGATGATGCTCAATTATGTTCCAGCGATCTCTGCGTCAAGCTCCAGTGAATTCATGAATATCACCCACGTTAGCATTCAATTCAGCATCCTCAGCAGCACCCTGAACACCAGGGAAAGGTCTGCTTCCAGACCTGCACTCCCCATGGCGAGAGAGCAGCCTGGATACTCCTTTTCACTCCTTCCCCAGGCTGGAAACCTTTCCAGAGCCTTTTCAGAATGGCACCAGGAAGTCTGTGGTCCCAGATGCAGCATCAAACAACAGCCCCACCACTCCAGCCTGAGGCCCTAAGGGGGACACACCAGTCTGTCCCAGTGCCAAACTGGTGTGGGAAAACTCTGCCTGCACTGTATCACATGGAGTGATGGTGTGTCTCTGCACAGGCAGAGAAATGGAAGAAAAACATTATTTGGTTGTGTCATATTTGTGCTACCTCATGCCAGCACAACTTCTCACCCACTGCCCGGCCTGGCACACCCTGAGGATGGGTGAAGGGGCAGACCCTGAAGAAAAACACCCATAATGGTATCGAGGGTCTACCCACAGATTTCTTGCCCAGAGAATAAACCCAAAGCAACTTGGAAAGGAAAACCATAAATTCCTGTCCACAAGAAGACCCGAGTGTGACGCCTCCATCTCAGAGTGTTYTCCAGGAGAACATGGGGAAGTGCTGATGTTTTCCACACACTGCCCCAAAACCAAAYCCCTATTCCACACTAACCTGTCAAACCTTACACCCCCAACTCTTCCCTCAGTCTCTTTTTCCATCTGCAAGAGCCGCTGCCRAGCCAGAACTGATTCACACAGAGATAAAAGCGGATATTTTTGTGCAAACATCACCAGAAAGGAAGCCTTGAAGTTCCACAGACTCTAACAAGAAAAGCTTGAACAAATCTCTGCCTCATCACCACTGGCACACGTGGAACTTCCTCTGCACCAACAGCCTGCTCTGAGGGATCAGGCTATTTTGGAGCAGACAGCTGCAGAGAGATTCCTCCAGCTGGGAAGGAAGGAGGTTCATCCTCCAGCGACTCCAACCTGCTCTGATTACGCTTCCACCAGGCATGCCTTGAGACAACAGGAGGGACACACATCACAGCGTTTCCCTGCCATTACAAACAGCCAGGAGATGACCTGGAGCACTCTCCAGCTGCGGRAGGGAAGCCCGTATGGCACAAGCTCCTGGAATTGGGGAAATGTTACCTGTGCCTTTCACTCCTCCAACTGCAGCTGCGCTATTTGCAACACTGAGATAACATACCTGGTGGTTTCAGTGCTGAGATTTGCCTCCTATGACAGCAGCTGCAGGGCAGGGATCTGCCTGGAACCCCCCATCCCAGCTGGCTCCACACACCCCCTGCTTCCTCCCTTTTTTCCAGCCCAAGCATTGTCAATGCACATGTTCCCCAAATGAAAAGGCAAATTCCTCTATCTCCCCCCCACTGCTTCTATCGATTAACGCTCATGAAATTCTTGTTAAAAGAAGAAAAACCCAYAAATGTGGTGAGGTCAGCAGCCCCTCCCCAGAGAGCTGATGGACCACAGGACTGGGGTCCAGCAGCCCACACTGAGGTGATGCTCCCTCCTGGCCTGGCTGCCACTGGGACAAACCTGCAGGAGCACCTCCTTCCCATTGCTGCAGAAGAGGGGACTGGAGGAGGTCATCTCTGAGATCTCAAAACCCGCAAGAGCAAATCTTCCCTGCAGATGTGAAAGGAAAGGAGAAAGGGCCCTGCTGGAAGAGGGAAGAGCTCATTAGCAGATCATGGGGTGGCTCAGCCTTTGGGRCACAGCCCAGCCAGGTGAGTTGCTGCTCCACCTCACCTGCCATCTGAGGTCTGAACACTTTCCAAGGAGTCCAAGGCAGGGTCACTGCTGGCAAACACCACATCCTGCTTCAGGGCAGGCAAACAAAATCAAGGGATGGAAATTGCAAAAGCCCCTCTGCAAAATCCCTGCTGGGCAGGCAGCTATGGAATTGGGAGAAYTGGGAACAGAACTCATGAGAACAGGAACAGGACAAGGGCAACCTGGGGACAGCCTGAGAGYGGTGTGGGGTCAAAGAGAGGGATCCAACAGCTTCCTTTAGATCCTCATGACGTCCCCACAGCACCCACACACACGTGGCCACCCCGGCTTCCCCAGAACGGCTGCACGCCAGGAGCAGCCACTGACCCAGCAGGATTTGAATCCCAGACATTACAGGCATGCCACTTCTATCTGTGCCCGTTCCCTATCTCCAGGGCAACTGCCTCCAGCAACTGTTTACCCAGAGGAGAAAACGCCAAGTTTGGGGAGTTGRYTTAATCATGAGCAAGGGCTGGATTTGGGGATGCACTCCTGAGCATGGTCTGCACCTCTCCTGCTCCTCCTGATTGCTGGGGTTAGACGGGAGACCCGGAGATCTGCTGTGAGGCAAGGAATTGATTCCAGCCAGGATGCTATCAACACACAACAGCCACTTTGGCAGAATCTCCCTTAAGTGAGTGCAAAGTACCWGCTAACCGCTGTACCAAAATTGAAATAATCCCYGCTTTAAAGTCTGTTATTTGCTGGAAAGCAGAACATCTGACCACGATGAAGCTGCAGTGGGTGGCTCGGATTTGAAGAGAAAAGATCACTTCATTTGTTTTGTAGGATCACTTCAGCCACATTAATAAACTAACTACAGCACCTGGGTGACACCCCTGGAGACATCCCCCTCCAATTCCATAGGACCTGAGCCAGCAGCCTTTTCCCAGCAGTTCTGAACCAAGAGCAAGGGTTTGGAAAAAAAAACCATCATTCTCTGGTCCTAGAGCAGAGAAAACATCTCTCCTTCCTCCCACCATCCTCCACTGCAGATCCTCCTCCAGAGTTTTTCAAGAGGCTTTGACTGCAAGACTTGAGGCTGACCCTGCATTACCAGCCCTGCCAGAACGCTTCCAAGCAGGATAAAACTCTTACTGTCTTTAAAAAAAAAAAAAAAAAAGGCCTGTGGCTGTAAAAGGAAGGACAACTATTTATCCAGGCATGACAGGAAAAGACAGCAGAGGGGTTTGCATCACCAGCAGGAGAATTAGGGTAGAAAGTTTCCCTCCTGGTATCTCAGAGAAGTCAGGGAGCAGAGTGGCTGCCTCACACCCAGCAGTGTCCATCCCTGGGGATGGAGCTTGCTCTGCAGTAAAAAGATACAGGGCAGGATGGGTCCCCTTGGGTCCCATTTCACAAAATCACCCTGACCTCTGCCCCCCCAGCCCTGTCAAACCACCAGAGAACGAGAAAATGTCCTCAGCGCCGCTCCCGACTCCCTCCGCAGCCTCCCTCATCCCTGGCTAATCCACACAAGTTACCTAACGCCGGGGTACAGCGAGGATTAGTTAATGTTTGTGCAGCTTTTCCGAGATAAAAGCTACGCGAGATCTCAGCATTTATTATTGATGCACCAGTCAAGGAGGCCGTGTGTTTGTGGGGAGAAGAATTCCTTCCCGAACCCTGCGGCGATCAATTTACAAGCCAAAGCAAGGGATTGTGTTACGGCCTGGGAGCCCGGAAAACAGGCCTGGACCTTCAGCAGTCCAAAAATTAACYCCCCCAAAACGAGGATCCAGCTGGGAGCGCAGAGCACTGCTGGCAGGGTCCCGGTGATCCCTGCTCCTGGCARGGAGCACTCTGACCTTCAGGGACACGAGGGACTGGCAGTGCTGGTGCCAGGCTTCGAGCTGCCCTCCCCAGGAGCTGGACACCAGTGGGATCCGTRTGCTCCAGCCCTTCCTGTCCCCTTACCTGCCTGTCTCCTCACCTGCCTGCTCCCCTGTCCCAGCTCATACCGGGAGGCAGTGGGCTTAGGAAGCAGGCGTTTCCCAGTGCCARTCCCAGCTTTACTGCCGACCAACTGCGTGACCTTGGGCAGGTCATTCCACCTCCACGGCTCTTCCTCARCACACGCCAAGTCCTTTCCTGCGCCTGTGACCCGCTGCACTTCCAAGTGACAATCACACGGGGCTCTGCACTCTGATCTCCCTGTCGTCATTGGGCAGGGGAGGGTTCAGCATTCCCAGTTCACAGACTGGGAAGACGAGGCCATTCACACCTCCTCTCCACGATTAAGGTCAGGTCATGGAGGAACCGACCCGAGCTAAGAATAGACCCAGGAGCCCAGTCTGTACCAGCTGCTCCGTTCTGACCACTCTCGGGCAAAGGGTCCATTTTGTGTCTCAATGTGTTATTTTAACCATTTACAGGAACTAAATGGTTAGCTCAGCTCTGCGACTGGCCACGCTCCCACCAGCAACCCCCTCAAGCCTCGTGGAGAGGGTACCCACCCAAATCCTCACCCACCACGACGGCAGGACACCCCAAAATCCCTGCTTCACCCCTTCCACCACAGCGAACCCCTGCGTGCCTACAGGCGAGGGAGATGGAGCCCGAGGCGCCGTCGGGGCGCGCATCCGTGCGCCTCGTGATCCGCGTTACACAACCGAGCCCCGGGCTTGTTAGCGGAGCCTCGGCAACGCGGGCGAGTTACCTGAGCACCGTGACGCTCCCTCTCTTCACGGGCAGGAAGAGAACGGGCTCCGACACCCTGATGGGTTTGAACTGGAATTTACACCCGAAGCAGAGCGCCGAGTCGCTGAAGAAGGAGACGGAGACGATGGGCCTCTCAAAGATATGGATGGGGTCCACGTGGGAGACAATGCAGCCCCCCGGCTGGTAATCGTTGATGACGGCACTGTTCACAAAGCCCTCGGGAATCACCCGGTGCTCCACCAGCTTTCTGATCACCAGGTCGTGCACCCACTCGGGGATGGCGTCCACCTCCCCCCGCGGGTACAGGCGCTCCTGGCCGGGGCCTCGCCGCTGCAGCTGAGACCCGTAGGTGTAGCCTTCCCCGAAAAAATACTTGTTCCGCAGCGGCGCCCGATCCACCGTGTGCTCCTTGTAGAGCCCCTTCTCGGCCCGGGACACCACGTCCTCGATGCGCGCCTCGATCTTGGCGCACTCCTCGGCGCTGAAGAGGCGAAGCTGGCGGATGCCGCTCTTGACTTTCCGAGCTTCCTCCTCCTCTTTCTGCTCCTCGTAGTCGCTGGGCTCGGAGCCGGAGTCCTCCTGGTGCCGCCGCTTGCGGTCGTACGGAGGTTCGGGGGGCTCCCGCGGGAGGCCGCCGCCGCCGCCTTTGTGGCCGTCCCGGTAGGGCATCATGGACTTGAGCTTCTCCCGCAGGTCCGTGTAGCCGCTGCCGGCCATGGCGTGTCCGCAGCCCCCGCCTCTATCGATCCCGGCGCTGCAGGCGGCGGCGGGCGGCGGCGGGGGACGCGCAGCTGCTGCTCATGGCACCCGCCGCTCTGCCGGGAGAGAGAGCCCCGCAGGACGGGGAGGTGAGCCCGGGATCCCGGTACCGCGCCAGACCCTYTCCCGCCCCCCCAGCACGGGAGATGGAACCCCGCTCCCGGCGGGCAGAGCTCCCGCCCTCTCCCTCCCTCCCTCCCTCCTGGGGCAGGGGGCGGCCCGGCGGACGCCACACTCACGGCTCGGCCCGGGGCGGGCGCGGACAACGCTGCCGGTGCTCACGCGGCGGCCGGGCCTGGCACATTCCCAGCGGCGGCCCCGCACGCCGTGCCCGTTCCCACCGCCGCGGCTCTGCCCATGGCGGGGGAGCAACCGGAGGAGGTGTGGTAGTCCCGTGCCGTGCCGGGGAACAGCGGCGGGCAGGGGTCTGGCGCGGCCCTTCCCGCTACGTCACCAGGAGCCGGCCCGACATCCCGGATCGCCGCGGGGCCGCCCCGCCCCGCCCCGCCGCG
>NW_026623736.1:255284-286039 GCF_030028575.1 Malurus melanocephalus | reverse complement strand
GGACGGTTGGAGCGCGCGCGCGCGGCGGCGGCAGGGAGGGCGGGGCGCGGAGGCGGCGGCGGGTGCGCGGTGTGAGCGCCCCCTGGCGGACGCGACGAGCGCAACAAGCGGGCGGGAGTGACTGAAGGGTGGCACGGGGAAACTGAGGCACGGGCRGGACAGCGGGGAAACTGAGGCACCGGGATGAGGAAACGGACACGGGGGGCAGCATCCCCCCCCAGCAGCGAGCGCAGCACAAAACTACGGACACAGAGTCATGCCGGGCTCCCGGGCGTGTATAAAAACCCAGAACAACAGTGGGTGGGTGACAGGGGGACGGCGGCCACCGGCCACGCTGGGGACACCCCGGGGTCGCCGCGCCCTCTGTCCCCCATGCCGGGGCTCTGGGGTGCCGGGGKTCCGAGGCCATGGCGGGCTCAGAGCAGGGTGATCTCGCTGGGCGGCAGCGTCAGTCTCTTCTCCCGGGCGCCCAGCAGCCTCTCCATGTGCGCGGCCACCACGCGGCACAGCTCCAGGCCCTGGAAGGGGACACGCCGCTGGTCAGTGGCCGTGCCACCACCGTGGGAGCCCCAGCAGGGCCCCCTCGGGCCCCCCAAAGCATCCCCGACCTGCTCCAGCTGCAGCTGGGTGATGCCCTGGGCCAGGAGRTCTCCCAGCGTGATCTCCACGTAGGGATAGCTGGATCCGGCTGTCGGCCGCTGCGTCCGCGTGGACTGGATCTCGTTCAGCGAGAACTTGGCGATGGGTTCCTGGAGGGGGACAGAGGGGTGGCCTGTGCGCCCTGGGAACCCCACCGAGGGGAATGGGGACCGAGCTCGGAGCAAACTGGTCTAGTGGAAGGTRTCCCTGCCCACGGCGAGGGGTTGGAGCTGGATGAGCTTTAAGGTCCCTTCCAACCCAAACCATCCCCCACCTACGTGGGTGTCCTTGCTGAGGAAGTTGAGGCCGTTCTGGTTGACGGCCAGGATACAGGGTGAAACGATGGCGTTGTTGCTGCAGCTCTGGATGTAGAAGAAGGACGAGCCGAACATGGGGTAGGCACTCAGCAGCCCTGCAGGGCAGAGGACGGGGTCTCAGTGCCACTGCCACCAGTCCCCAGGGTGGCCTGCACCCAGGAGAAGCCAAGGGACATGGATGTCCAAGCGTGGGGCCTGGAAGCAGCCTGTCCTGTCCTGTCCTGTCCTGTCCTGTCTGTCCTGTCAATGGATCCTGCTCTCCATGTGCAGTGCCCCAGGCTCTGTCCCAGCAGCATCCCATCCCCATCATCATCATCACCCTCCAGGCAGCATCCCATCCCCAGCAGGGCTGCATCTCCAGCAGCGTTACATCCTCATTAGAGCTATGTCCTCATTAGCATTGTATCCTCTCCCTGGCTGTGAATGTCACCTCCCCATCCCCGTGGCTGTCCCCTCACCCAGGAACTGTGCCCTGGCCTGGTGGGCGCTGAGTGCCTGAGCTTGCTGCACGTGCTGGGTCACCATCTGCAGCCACGACTGGGGCTTCAGCAGGCGGAAGAGCTGCGGAGGGACGTAGTCCTGCATCTCCCGCCTGTGGGGAGCCCAAAGTCAGGGCCAGYRSTGGCCAGTGGGTCCCAAACCCCACRGGACACGTGTTTCCCCCCRCCAGGTGCCCCATGCCCCGCCGTACGCGGTGGGGAGGTGGTGGCGGTCCTTGGCTCGGTGCTGGAGGGCGGCCAGCTTGGCCACATGTGGGAAGTGCTGCTCTCCTGGCCTYGCCGGCGGCAGGACGGTGAACAGCCCCTTGAGGTAGTCAGGGAGCACCTGGAGGGGGGAAAGAGCACAGGGACACAGCTTGGGGACAGGGCACGCTCTGAGGGAGGCAGAGAGGTGGCCCTGGGGGAGGCTGACGGGGTGGCCCGACCTGGTTGTAGTGCACGGTGACGTAGAGCTCGTTGTCGAACTTGAGGGGCTGGCTCCAGACCACGCGGCGGCACCAGAAGGTGTAGCTGGTGTCCCGGAGCTCCGTCTCGGCAGCCACGTCCAGGAYGTATTCCCGGCGGGTCAGCGGCCGCACGCTCTGCCCTGTGCCACCCAGGGGTCTGAGCGTGGCCACCACACCACCCGCCTTGTCCTGTGCCATCTGACCCATCCCTGCCAACCCCTCACCTCTGTCGGTCACCACGAAGAGCATGTACTCCTCCAGAGCCTCTGGATTCTGCAGCCCCATCTCGCAGCACAGCTCCTGGATCACATCCAGAGCCACCTGGGCACAGGGACAGAGGGCTGGGACACTGCCACACCCCCCTRTTGTGCTCTGGGCCACCAACTTGTCCTGCACTGAGGCTCATCCCATGCAGCTGCTCTGGGATCCACTTTTCCCAGAGAATGCCAACAGCCCTCCCACATCCACACCCTCTGGGTGCCCACAACCTGGGGGCCACCACAGTCCTGGGGTGCACTGAGCCTCCTGTCCCCTCTGGCTCACCGAGCACGTCTTGATCTTGAGGTGCCTCTCGATGCCACCRGGCAGGAGGAACAGCTGGCGCTTGGCGCTGCGTCCGGCCTGCACGGGAGGACACGCTGGGGTGCAGGGGTCCCTTCATACAGYRRGACCCCACAGGACACCCCAAATCCYACAGCTATCCCTTAGCAACCATCTCATTGGGATCATCCTGTCTCTGGCCCATCCTGCCCAGCTGAGCCATCATTCCCGCTCTCCATGTCCACAGAGCTCCTGAAAAGCTCAGGGCACACCCCAATAGGTGAAGAGCAGACCTAGGAAGGACTCTGCTCTCTTGAGAAGATCCCAAAAAGGACCAGCTTAGTTTCAGGGTGGTGTCTGGGGGAAATTACGAGCCTCTGGAGGGGAACCAGAACTTCCAGGAGGGATCTGAGGGTGACACCAGCCCTGCCCCACCCCATGGCACCCAGGAGCCCCYGGCCTCACCACCATGGCCTTGAGCTCCATGCTGCTGGGGAAGATGCTGCGGCCGCCAAACTGCAGGGTTTTCCGCAGGTTCTGCTCGCAGGCTTTGGCGATGCCTGGCAGGARCAGGGACTGGGATGAAGGATGGGGCTGAGCAGCCATGCTGGCTCTGCTAGAGCCCCCCCTGAGCTCCATGACATCCTGGGATGTCCTTCCCCACCCTGGGGTGCACACAGCCCCTACCGTGGAAGGGCAGCTCCGGGTGCCTGCTAGCGTCCCGCAGGAAGACCAGGAGGAAGGGCCGGAGCACCTCGGAGCACTTGTAGTAGGCAGCGAGGATGTAGAGCAACCTCCAGCCCCTCTGGCAGCTGTCCCTGTGGAATGAACCGGGGCTGATCCCCTGGGCAGGGTGAGGGTGCCCGTGGTGGCACCCATCATCTGGGGTGCAGCACCGCCGTCTGCAAAGATGGGGTCCCCAGTTCTTCCCCCAGGCCAGGGACACAAGTGTCCCCARCGCCAGCCTCTGCTGTCCCAGAGGGGTGTAGGAACTCACGACTTGGTGCTGGTGTTGTTGGTGATCTGCTTGATGATCTGGCAGTACACCTCGTCCCGCAGGACCTCGTGATCCGCGCACAGCTGGGGGACAGGCACAGCTGCCACTCCTCTGCCACCCCCTGCCCAGGCCACCCCCAGGACTCACCACCCCAGTGAGGGACTTACCTTGAGGATGATGCAGAYGACATCCAGCTCAGTCTGCCCCCGCAGAGGGTAGTCACCCATGAACTTCATCACGGCTGGGGACAACAAAGCCACATGGTGACACAGCTCAGTGTGTYCCTTCCCCAGGGATGTGCTCTCCTGGGTGGGACCAGAAGAACTAAACTCCCCTAGGACACTCCATCTGCCCCTCCCAGTCCAACCCCAACTTCCTCCAAGGACAGGGCTGGGCATGGCTGAGGGACAGGGGGACAGGCCACTTGTGCCCCTGCCTACCTTGGAAAGCCTCAGCAGCCAGTTTGTTGAGGCCACTGTCCACAAATTCAATGAGCGATTCCTGAATGGGAACCTGGGGCAGGGGGAGAGGGCCAGCTCTGGGTCCCTGCTGGCACCTCAAGGGAACCTGCAGGTGACAGCAGGACAAGGACACCCCAGGACTCCGCTCCCCCAAACCTTGGTGAACGTCAGCATCTCCAGCACACTCGGCACCTTCGCCCCGTAGGAATCCCTGGCAGGGAGACAAGGGAGCAGGTTGGCACAGGTGTCCCCACCACGGCGTGTCCCTGTCCCACCGCTGGACACTCACATGGTCCCACGCCGCGCCGTGCGGAAATGCCGCTGGGCAAAGGCCAGCATGGGACAGGCCCCTGTGACTTCCCTGAGCTGCTCGACGTCTCCCTCCAGACCCTCCGCCAAGGTGGCACCGGCTGGGGACACCTGCAGAGCGGGGCAGTGGGCACCGGGCACAGCTGGCACYGCGGGGCAGCCCCGGGCCGGGACCCACCTCGGTTTTGCGGTCCAGCTCCTGGGCGGCGGCAGTCGAGGCCACGGCCACRGCCACGGCTGCTGAAGCTGCCACCTTGCCCTGCTTGCCCCTGGGCTCCTCCTTCCTCTCCGCGGGCAGATGGACGAAGTCGGGCGCTGCCACGGGCTGGACGTACTCGGCAGGGAAGAGCCCCGACCTGCCGTGGATGGCCCCGAACTTCCACCCTGCACCAGACAGACGGAGGGGATGGGATCTGGCCGTGGGGTTTGGCTGGGTGCAGCCACAGTTTGGCATCACTCAAGGGACAGGCACGGGCCCGGGGACACAAAGCCTGTCACCTGAGGGACATGGGCAGCAGCGGGTGCCACCCAGGGTGGGACCTGTAAGGGAGCATCTCCTTCCATCGGGTCAGGGCCAAAAAGACCCCA
Source organism: Malurus melanocephalus (assembly GCF_030028575.1). NCBI lineage: Eukaryota > Metazoa > Chordata > Aves > Passeriformes > Maluridae > Malurus > Malurus melanocephalus. Next base: position 281,242 of record NW_026623736.1, on the reverse strand, counting down.
AACCTTCCTGCTGAGGGGTCACAGAGGCAGGACTCTGCCCTGTGCCCCAGCCCCAGGAGGGGACACAGCTCAGGACACACCAAGGACACACACAGGGGCAGTGTGGCACCCACCAAAATCCTGGGTGCCCGTCTTCAGCTCCTCCAGGTACATCACCTTCTTGCGGACCAMGCACCCGTAGTAGTGGCCTGCAGGGACACCACGGGGACACCACGGGGACATGGGGGGTCACAGCATGCAAGGCAAGCACACAGCCACCCCCGAGGCAGGGCAAGCCATCAGTCCGCTGCCCCTGTGCCCCCATTGAGGGCATTTTGGCATGGGAGGTTTTGGGGGTCCCTCACCTCTCTCGGGGTGCTCCGGGGACTGCAGGTGGATGATGTCCCCCTTGTGGAAGCTGAGCTTGCGCCCGTCCTCCGGGCTGTAGTTCCTCACGGCCACCACGTACTGGGAGTCCTGGGCACAGGGGGTGTGGCACAGCCCGTGCACGTAGGGACACCCACACCCCACCCAGCAAAGGGACTCGAGCACCCCGGATCATCCCAGGATGTCCCCCCAAATCCAGCCACGGTCCCCTTCGCAGGGCGCCCCCCCAACGCAGACACMCAGGCAGGGTCTGACCCCCAGGACAAACCCACCCTGGCCCCAGGGCACCCCCCACCTTCCTGAGCTCCGTGATGAAGTGGTCAACCATGACCTTGACCTGGGGAGCTTTCGGTGAGAAGAGGATGAGCTTCTCGCTGCGCAGGTTGAACTCCAGCATGTTCCTGGATGGGGTGGTCACGAAGAGCACGTCGGGGTAGCTGGGGCAGGGCGAGGGGAGGCTGAAACACCCTGTGCCGTCCGWGGCACCCACAGCACCCACCCCACCCCGGCCACCCGTACCTGTAGGTCCGCAGCACCCGCAGCTGCTCCCCGGACACGTTGGTGCCCTTCATCATCCGCAGCAGCTTGATGCCGGTGTGGGACACGGCCAGGATCTGCACACCCGTCCCCACGCTGCCCTGGGGGCCAGGACAGCACCTCAGCCATGGGCACGGGGACGGTGACCCCACCCTGACTGTCCCATGGCCAGACCCTCACCGTGGCAGGGAACAGACGGGAGAAATACACCTCGCAGCCATCCCGGGCCGCRGCGATGATCTCCCTCTTGACGCTCTCGGTGGCCACGGGGCAGAAGGAGTCCAGCTTGTTTTCCGCTGTGGGGAGAGGGAAATATCTCCTGTGAGCATCCTCCCCTTGCTCACGCCCTTCCCACGGCTGGCAGGACTGTGTTGCAGAGACAGGTTTGTGTCCCCCCGGCAAGTTGCTGACACCTGACACAACTTGTGATGTTGAGGAGCACTAAATTACCGGGGGCTCGTTTCTTTTGGGGACAGAACTTTAAACAGAGGTTAAACAGAGCCAGTCATGGCTTGGAGATGCCCAGGAGAAGAGGATGGGCATAAATATGGCTGGGGGTGTGAGCCTCCTCAGGCAGGGAGCAACAGGACACAGCGTTACCAAAGAGGGATTTCAAGCGGAGCCGCTCCTCGTGGCTGATCCGGACGCAGGTGTCRGACAGCACATCATTGTAGATCTGGGAAAGGAGGTGAGGAGCAGTGGGATTGTGTGGGGAGGAGCACTGTGCCCCCAGCTCCAGCCTGCAACACCCCCAGCTCCTCCACAGCTCATCAGGGGAAGGCAGGATGGCCACAGTGGGATGAGTAAAGCATCACCCCGCTGGGGAGAACCCCATCTCCCAGGGGATCCCAGCTCGGTGCCTCACCTGCCGGAAGATGAGGTCGAGCAGCAGCAGGCTGTTGATGCTGTCCTTGGGGTAGAAAACCTGCCAGGAAGAGAAACCAGGGCTTGGTGTAAACCCCCCTACTCCCGCAGGACCTTGGCTCCAGCCTGTCCCCGAGTGTCCCCACAGTCTGTACCTCTTTCCGGATGAATATTTTCCAGGGCACGTTGTGGTAGGTGTAGAAGTCCTCGCTGCAGCTCCGGTGCAGCTGGGTCTGGACCTGCTGYGCCTCGGACGGGAGCTCCCGTGAGACAGACACTGCAAAGGGACAGAAAAGCCTCGCAACCCCGGGGGGGGGAATCACCAACGCCCCCTCCCCGCAGGAAACTGAGGCACAGGGAGCTGCTCTTGGGCTGAGCCGAGCAGTTATCCCCAGGTACCACTGGGAGGACGAGGTGTCCCACCCCACCCTGTCCCCGCGGTGCCACAGCTCTGCCCGGCAATACCTGGGGACCASGCGGCTGCCGGACGTCCCACGGGTGCTCGAGGCTGGTATCTGGCACTTGGCACCGGCTTCACGGCAGCCACCACCTCCTTGGGCCCCTGCAGGGCACGGAGGGGCTGCGGTCAGTGACAATGACACCCCCGGCCTGGATGGGGGACACGGGGGTGGCCGCATTCCTACCACAGCTGATGGCACYCGGGCTGCTGAGAGCTGCTCCTTCAGGATCTGCATGGCTTCCTCGTGGGGGTCCAGCTTCTTCCCAAAGAGCTTGCTGCAGAGAGAGCACCTCACATGCCCTGCACCCCACATCAACTGCACCCCACATCACCTGCATCCCTCATCCCATGCATCCCACATCATCCACACCCCACATCCTCTGGATCCCACATCCGATGCACCCCACATCACCTGCATCCCACATCCCCTGCACCCCACATCATCTACACCCTGCATCCCATGCACCCCACATCCCCTGCATCCCACATCCCCTGCACCCCACATCCCATGCATCCCACATCATCCACACCCCACATCCTCTGGATCCCACATCCGATGCACCCCACATCCCCTGCATCTCACATCCCCTGCACCCCACATCATCTACACCCCACATCATCTGCACCCCAGCATCACCTCCACCCCAGCATCACCTCCACTCCAGCATTCCTTGTAGCTGCCACCACCTGCAGCCCCATAGCTCCCTACACCCCATCACTCCCTACAGCCTGTCATTTCCTACACCCCATCGTTCCTTACACCCAGCATCAGCACTAGCCCGTGAGCCGGTGGCAGGAGGAGCCCGTGGTTTGGGGGGAGCCAGGGCTGTACCTGTGGGGCTGGGAGCTGCGTGGGGCTGGCTGGCACTGCCGGATGATGTTGCGGATGTCGTGCGTGGGCCGTGGGAAGTGCTCCGAGTTGAGCCGGGAATGCCGCACCGGCTCTCCCGGCCACCGCTGGCCCACGGCCGCTGCAGRGCCAAGCACACGGCTCAGGGACCCTGGCTCAGTGCCACGAGCCCCTGCGGCCACCCCATGGCACCGGGACCCCTTACCAGCTTTCTGCGAGTAGGGCCGGGGGTGCGGGACGTGGGCTGGCGTCCCCTCTGTCACTCTGCCCTGTAAGGGACACGGTGCTATCAGCACCTGGCACCCCCAGCTGCTCCCATCCCCAGGGGCTGCCCCACTGAGGCACCCCCCCCTGCTGACCCCCTGGCACTGACCGAGGGTCCGGGAGGCTGCTTGGCATCTGCCCGGCGCTGTGGGGACCTGTCCGGCTCTGTGCCTGCGATGGGAAAAGGGAGAGCTCAGTCAGGGCTATGGGGCACTGGGTGCAAGGATCTGACAGGGAAACTGAGGCAGGGAGCCGGTGGGGATGTGGGAGTGCTTGGGGCGCTCACCCCTCGGCTGGCGCGTCTCCGCGGGCACGGGGGGGTCACTCCGGTTGGCACCAGCGCCGCCGCTCGTCCCTCCCACGCCACCTCCTCCCTTCAGCCGCTGCGAGAGGATGGCCGGCTTCTCCAGCTCCTGGGGAACAGCTGTCAGGGCACAGTGGCCGAGCCACCTACACCCCAAAACGGGCACGGGGACACCCTTCTCACCCCGTTGCCGTAGGAGAGCACGGGGTCGAAGAGGCTGTCCAGGTACCGGTCCAAGCCCTTCTGGCTGCGTGGCTCCCCAAATTCCCCGTCTGTGAGGGGACAAGGGATGAAGCACGGGCATGGCAAGGCTTCACCACAGCACTGGGGACAGGAGCTATCGAGGAATGATGCCCTACCGTGGGGATGGTACCCCTCCAGGGAGGGCAGCGTGGGGGCTTTCACAGCCGGGGGAGGAGGCACTTCRTCCAAATCCAATCCGTGTCCCAGCACCCTGCAGAGAGGGAGGATGCGCTCATCGAGCTCCCGCTGGATGCCAGATTTCCCCTTCAGGAGCCCCCCCACCCCTGCCCAGCACTCCTCCAGCAGCCCCCAGTGGGGCACCACCCCTGCCCGGGTACCTACGGCTGGCTGTCCCTGCTGTGGCTCTCGCTCCCGTCCCGTCCGATCAGGAAGCAGGATTTCTGTCTGGGGAAGCCCCGGAGCAGCTCGAGGTCGGAGATGAGGTCCAGGACATAGTCGTGTCCAGCCAGCTCAGCCCACTGGGCACCYGCCTTCATGGCCACGGTCCAGCCACGCCAGCCCTCCACCAGCCCCCTGCCAACAGCCGGACACTGGGCATGGACACAGGCTCCACACGGACACCCTGCCCATGAGCTGGGCATCCCAGCTCCCAGATCCTGGGGACACCCAAGCCAGCCCCAGGTGACACGGTGACCTGCCAGGTGGGTGGGTGCCAAACCAGCACGCACCTGAGCTTCAGGACATCCCCTGCCAGGTCCTCGCCTGTGCTCCAGGAGTGGATGGGGCAGCAGAACTGATCACCTGGGGAGGGAYGGGCGGTGAGCAGGTGCCACCAGTCCCCTCCCGCCTGTGAGGGCGGTCACCCCCGCACCCATCCTCACTGGGACCGTGCCCCACCGTTGAAGCAGTGCAGGTTGAGGGCCATGCTGGCCTGCCGCCTGTTCGCTGTCCACTCCAGCAGCGAGGGTGGGAAGGTGCGGGCGGCGGCGGCGCCCAGCTGGGACCGGGCCATGGCGTGCATCAGCTTGCGCTGGCACACCGGCTTGTAGCCRGCGAAGGCGTAGTCAGACACAAACCTGTGGGGAAGGGAAGGGAGGATGCTGCAGGAGGGACATGGCCGGGATCGTGAGAGCCAGCTTGGGACAGGGGACCACATGGGGATTAAGGGCATCCCCAGAGGAATCTTGGCAACATCCCAGGCAGCTGTGCCAGGCTGGCCCAAGGCATCTTGGAAGGACCTCGGAGCATCCCTAGAGGGATTTGGCGAGTATCCCTGGGGACATGTGCCAGGCTGGCCCTGGGGAAGCTAGAGGGACACGGCCATGGATGCCAGCTTGGCCAGAGGGATCCTGAAAGGGACCTCAGAGCATCCCCAACAGGACCTGGCTGTGTGTGCCAGGCTGGCCCAAGCAATCGTGAAGGAACCACTTGGGGTCTGGGCAGCATCCTCAGGCCAGGAGAGCCCTGAAAAGCCCCAGCAGTGCTCCCAGTCCATTCCCAAGGGTCCCAGCCATCCCCATTCCCCATCCCAGGGCCCRTCCCTGGCTCACTTGAGCAGGTACTTGTCGAAGGCGGCGGATGGGGGGAAGGCACTGAGGCAGGTGGCCAGCAGCAGCCAGCCCCGCTCCTCGTTGTTGACGTTGGTGTTCCTCCACACCTGGTTGGCAGCTTGTGCCAGGAGCTCGTCCCGCAGCCCCGGCACCGACAGCCCCTTCTGCACGATGTAGTTGCCGAAGAGGGTCTCCTGCGGGCCGCCCAGCCCCGGGTCCCCCATGAAGCGCATGATCTGCCGCAGGGACAGCCAGGTCCTCCCTCCGGCCGTCCCCAAGCGGGGAGCGGGCAGGGGGCTGCAGAGACGGATCCTGTGCTGTCCCACCTACCAGCTTGAAGAGGCTGAGAGCCTCGTGGCACAGCTCCTCATCCAGMCGGGTGAGGGGGGCTTTCAGTGGGGCCGTCAGCATCCCAAACGCCGGTTCCTGCGGTGACACCCGCACCCATGGCTACCTGGGGACAGCTCAGGCCACGAGGGGCCGGCCCCATGGTGCTGAGCGTGGTGTGGRTGCTGGGTGGAGACTGTGGGGTGCAGGATGGGGCCAGCAGCCCTCTGGGAGTGGGGCAGGGAGGGGCTCAGGATGTGCTGGCAGCACCAGAGATGGGTGGGGAGGCCCCTGACACAGAAAAACTGTGGCTGCCCCAWCCCTGGAAACATTCAAGGCCAGGTTGGACAGGGTTTGGAGCAGCTTGGGATGGTGGAAGGTGTCCCTGCCCGTGGCAGGGGGTGGGGCTGGATGGGCTTTAAGGTCCCTCCCAACCCAAACCATTCTGTGGGTCTGTGGTTCTATGCAAACACCTTCACAAGGCTGAGAGCCTTATCCAGCCCCGGTGCAGTCATTCAGGATGCCGGGGGCTGAGAAACACAGGGTAAAAACAGGGATGAGGAAGAGGAAATGGGCAAAGTGRCCGTGGGTGGGGCCGGGGTCCCGGGAGCAAAGCGACCTGGTCTCCCGCCCCAGCGTCCGGATCCGCCCCGCKTCGGGCGTCCAGGAGGGCTCAGCGGGTCTCTCTCCGATAACCTCAGCAGGGTCCCCCCGGCCTCTGGAGACGACAGGAACCCACGGGGAGGGAGGGAGGTGGCAGCCAGCTCCCCACAGCACCACAGCCACCCCGGATCCAGCCTGTCTCGCTACCCGTGGTGTCCCCGGGGCGGGAGCCGGGACAGAGCCCGGTGGGACGGTGCGGGGAGCCGCTGCGGGGACCCCGAACCTCGCTGCTGCACCGTGACCGGGGTGCCGGGGACTCCCCAAAAGCTGCCTGCCCGTCGGGAAAGGCTCCCCGCTGCCGGGCCGCGGCGCCCACCTTACCTGGAAGTGGCCCCGCACGTACTTGGCCATGGGGTAGTCGTTGATGTCGAGCGGGAGGGTGAGCTGGGGGTCGGGCTGCAGCGCCGGCGGCGGCACCAGCACCACGCAGCCGGAGTTCACCTCCCGGGAGGCTGCGGCACAGCGGGAAGCTAGGGCACGGCCGTGGCGGAGGGAACCGGGGGCTGGGAGCGGTGGCAGCTCAGGACCCGCTCACCTGCAGCGGTCTCCAGCAGCCTCATCAGCTCGGCCGGCACCTCCAGGTGGGTGACATCCACCACCTCCCTCCGCGTCAGCTCCTGCCGCCGCAGCACACGGATGTGCCCACCTGCCGTGCCGGTCCMCGCTCCAGCACCCGCGGGTGCCGTGGCCGGGAGCAGGGGATGGGCGATGGATGGCACATCACGGGTGTGCCGCCGCCAGCGCCGCACGTCCTTACCTGCTTCATCCTCTCCCTCTCGGCCGCGGCCCGCCGCCGAGCATCCTCCTTCCTCTGCAGGCAGAGCAGCCGTGCTGAGTCCCACCCGGAGGGAGGGAGGTCCTGAGGCACCACCATCCCCTGGGGTGCCATTGTTCCCCGCAATATCACCAGGTTTTCACCCCAAAAAGACACTGCCCATACCCAATGGGACACGGAGGAGGTTGTAGGGTGCCACATGGCGGGGCTCACGGTCTGGGGATGCCACTGTGCTCTCTCCAGACCCACCACCGAACATGCAGCAGGGTGGCAGCACATTCCCTGGACCCCCTGGGATGTGCCAGCCCCCGCCTCACCTTGAGGTACCTCCGGCGGTTCACGTAGATGTGCACCAGCGAGCGGAACTTGATGAGCGTGCGCCGCATGCGCCGGTACCGCTGCCTGCGGGAGGACAGACACCCGTCACCCTCTGCCACCGCCGGTGCCCACCCACAGCCCCCCGGGACCCYCACCTGGCCAGGTATCCCCGCGCTCGGGACTGCAGGAGGATGATCTTGCGGCGGAGGGAGCGGAAGCGCCGCTTGATGAAGAAGGTGCGAGCGTAGCGCTGGAGCGTGAGCGCGGCCAGGTGATGGGCACGGGATCGTTTGCTCTCCAGCACCTGGTACAGCTGCTCCTTCAGGAAGAGCTGGGGGCAGGGGTGGGGCCGTGAGCTCCTCACCTTGGTCAGCGCCCCCAGGGCATCGCCAGAACCCTCCTGGGACCGTACCTTGGTGACRCCCACGTAGTACATGGTGGGGTTCACGGCGCACAGGCTCCTCAGCATCTCCACGCAGTTGTGTCCGTTGGGAATGACATTGGACCACATATCCACGAGGCAGCGATACCTGGGGGAGCCCACGGCACTGTCACCACGCAGAACCCCGCTGGGACACCAGCACAGCCCCTCCTCGAGCTGTGCACCAAAGCGAGGGGCTCCCAGCTCCCTGTGTGGGGGAACCCCAGCCCAAATGCTGCCCCCAAAACACCCACAGGCTCTGTGGTCTCCCCTCGCTGTGATGGCAGCGCCCAGCCTGCAGCCCCCAGGCACCTGTCGAGGAAGACGAGGAAGGGGATGCGGATGGGGTAGCCCTCCTTGCGGATGCGGATGGTCTCCAGGATCCCCGAGTACCGCAGCTGGCTTTTGACCACGTCGGCCTCGAAGAGCCCCGGCTCCTGGGAGGGGATGGGGAGAAGGATCAGCAGCTGTAGGGGCAAACCCCTGCACACCGTGTGCCCACCATGCTTGCAGTGCCAGCCGGGCGGCAGCACGGGCAGCACAGCCCCCGCTCTCACCTTCTTGCTGTTGGGTTTGAGGCAGCGCACAAAAAAAGGGTTGCACCTGTGACAGAGACCCCGTCAGCCACAGGGGACAGGGGACAAAGCCACCCTGCTGTCACCCTGCTCCCAACAGCCCAGTGCAYGGCCTGACTGCCCACCCTGCCCACMCTGACCTCTCCATCTTCTCCACCAGCTCCAGGAGCGACTGCTGGAACCGTGAGGCCACGGTGGGAGCCTTGTAGCGCCGTGTCCTGGTGCTGCTCCTCTTGAGGAGGCTCCTTTGCCGGGTCAGCACTTGGGCGTGGCCGAAGAAGAGGTTGGCCACCACCTTGGGGASATGGGAAGTGTTAGAGAGGAGGAGRGTGGCCAGGAKGRTGCAGCTCTCCTGGATACTCTTGCCAGCTTGGCTGCTGCTTTTTTGCCCAGCCCTGAGCAAGTTGCATTCCCTAATTGTGGCTGGGCTGCCTAAATAGGGATGGGAATGAGGATAGGGATAATAGAAAGCACAGGAGCAGCCCCTGTTTGTGCCAAATGCTTAAGGGGTCCAAGCCCAAAGGATCCCAGAGGTGGAGACAGGTTTTCACCCCAAAAAGGGGCATCCTCTGCTTCTGGTCCCCCTGGGYTTCACCAGCCATGGGGACATGGAAAGGGATGTACGGAAAGGGGCTATCCCACTGCAGAGCCAGGGACAGGCAGGGCCCTACCTTGGTCCTGCTGTTGAGGAACAGGTCCAGCACATCCTGACGGACCTGGTCATAGTTTTTATCCAAAAACTTGTGAACCTGGCAAAGAGCAAAACCTCATGGTGAGGAGCCCAGCACCATGACGGGGGAAAGTGAGGAGCTCCAGGCTGGGATGGGTGACCACAGGCAGACTCCCTGGGCTGTATCTCCCTCCTTGGTGCAGGATCAACCTTCTCCTTAACTCCTTAACTCGCCTGAACCCCCCAGCTGAGCATCCCAGCAGCACACACCTGGTAGGTCACCTTCCCTGCATAGTGCTTGATGGAGAACTCRGGCAGCGGCAGCTTCGGCTTTGTGTACAGCGGGTTCATCTCGTGGTGGTAGTGACACTTCTGGAGGAACGTGTGATCAGTGGCCTGGGGAGGGACACAGGAGAGAGACACAGCTCTGGTGATTCAGCTTCAGGTTGAAATTAGGTGATCTTTAAGGTTCTTTCCATCCCAAACCRTTCTGTGATTCCACGATGCTTCTGTGATTGTTTGGATTTATCCAGCCTGGAGGAACCTGGAGGGTTTTTCAGGCTGTCCGGGACAGCCCAGGAGAAGAGCAGCCCTGGACCATGGTGATTTCCCAAAGAGAGTGACCTCTCAGTGCTGCCACCTCACAGCCCCTCACCTGGGGGAAGCTGCTCTGGTCATCCAGGATCCGGAGGATGCCGTAGGGCTTTTGGGAGATGAGGTCGATGCAGGGCTGGTTGTTGCTGAAGGGGATCTCCCTCCACTCGATCTGCTCCCGGATATACTCCTCCTGCAGGGTGGGTATGGGGTCATCCCCATCCCCCGGCCCCACAGCCGTGCCCAGCACAGGGACAGAGCCCAGCACTGCCCGCCAGCCCCACCTGCTCCTCCTGGAACACAATCCTGTTGAAGAAGAACTGCAGGTACTCGTTGGCGTAGTTGATGCACAGCTGCTCGAAGCTRTTGAAGCTGAGGTCCTGCGAGAAGAAAGGTCGGTGAGGATGGAGCCAGGGTGGAGCCAGGGTAAGGATGGGATGGATTCTGCTCACCTCGAAGCCGTAGATGTCCAGGATGGCGATGGAGACGGCCTCCTGGCGCGGGGACACCAGCCTGTTGATGCGGTCTGTGAGCCAGCCGAAGAGCAGGGCGTAGAGAGTCTTGGCAATGGCATCCCTGGGAGGGGAGAGATGAGCTGAGCTCCACAATGGCACCACAGCTCTGCCACAGCCAGCACCCACCACAGTGTCTGATCCACACTGAGGGATCCCTTTCCCAAGGGCATTTCACCTCCCACACCATCCCTGGGAGGGGAGAGATGAGCTGAGCTCCACAATGGCACCACAGCTCTGCCACAGCCAGCACCCACCACAGCGTCTGGTCCACACTGAGGGACCTGCCCRTCCCTTTCCCAAGGGCATTTCACCTCCCACACCATCCCWGGGGGTCAGACACCCCATGCCCTCCTGCAGGGCAGCCCCCYTTCCCTCTACCTGGCATCCACGGCGCTTTCAACAGTCAGAGGGGTAAAAATCTTCTCCCGCTGCGTCTCCTGGTTGGGAAATGGCGTGATGGGGTTTCAGCAACTTCAGGGACCAGGGACCCCCTCCCAGGCCGTGCCCCCCTGCACTCACCGTCACCTTGAAGGTGATGGCTTTCTGCAGGCCCTCAGGGGACACCTGCAGCAGCTCAGCCACCGTCCGGATCTCCGTGGCGCTCACCACCATGGCGATCTCCTGGCAGTCGGTCTGCGGGACACAGGGATGCAGCGGGATGTGATAATCCCTCATCTGCCACRTCCCAAACCATGCCTGAGGAGCACGGCTTGGCTCCCCACGGGGTACCTCGTATTTCTCAAAGTAGACGTTGCCCAGGTGGAGGACGGAGGAGAGGATGCGGAAGATGCTGTTCTGCTCCTCCACGCTGAAGTTCAGCACTTCCATGGTGTTGAGCAGCCGCCGGAAATCCTCAGCGTCGTCCTTGCCCGGAATCTCGCAGTTCCCACCCTGCCACAAYCCCCTCGGTCCATCAGTGGGTCCCGGGGGGGTCAGCACCCAGCGTGGGGGTCACCCTGCCCTGAGCATCCTCCTCATCCACACGTTGAGGACTCAGGGACCCACTGGCAGCCAAAAAAAACCCAAAAAACCCAAAAAATAGGGGGGGTTGAGGAGGGGACACACTACCTGGTTCAGGTAGTAGTAGGTCTCAGCATCCTGCAGGCAGTAGCGCTGCCGCTGCTGGGACGGCAGCCCGGCCAACATCTCGTAGAAGATGTGGTAGTTGCGCTCRGTCTTGGCCTGGGGAGCAGAGGACAGAGCTGGGGACGGGGTGGCAGAAGGGGCAGAGGGAAGGGCAGAGCCCAGGACCCCCTTGCCACACACCTGGAAGACCACACGGGACTTCTCCAGCAGGTACTGCGAGGTTATGGCACCGCAGATCAAACCGCTGCAGGGTGAGAGGGGGCACCGGGCTGGCAACCTCAGCCTGGGGAGGGGCTGTGGGCCCCCAAGGCACCCAGCCATGCCCCAATGCCCCTCAACACATTGGGGGGTCAGTGCCAAACCCCAGGTGCCCCCCAGGTCCAGGGATGGGAGAGGTGTCTGCACCTGGCTCCAGCACTGCACCCTGGGGTGACATCAGGACCCCCCTGTTGGGGTCAGTGGGGCTGAGCGAGGATGGGATGGGAGATGAGGACAGGGATGGGCACTGGRARTGGTCAAGGTGCCAGCCCAGGTCACAGTGTCCCTGTCCCTACCTCAGAGACAGCCACCTGTCTTCAGGTGCCATCACCTTTCCATCCTCGACTTTGTCCCCAAAAGCGTCCCCAAGTGTCCTCCCAAAGTCGAGGGACAGGGGGCTGGGTTGGGCTGGACACCCCCGGGGCAGCAGGGGACATGGGGCGGGAACTGCCACACACAGGTGTCACTCAGCATTACTTACTCTTCCAGAAAGATTTCCACAAATTTCCCAAACCTGCTGGAATTGTCATTCCTCACGGTTTTGGCGTTGCCGAAGGATTCCAGCAAGGGGGTCGCCTCCAGGATCTGTCATGGTGATGGGGAGAGCTGGAGGGGTCATCCTGGGCACCTGACATGCCACAGGACGTGCCCAAGGCGAGGGCACCCCCTCTGTCACCCTGCCACCCTCCCTGCCACCCYATSCTCCATGCAGACACCCGTGGGTGCCCAAATTGGGGGTGTGCACCACAGCCAGGATAAATGAGGATGTGGGAGAGCACAAGGACTCCATCCATGTGCCTGCACTGATTTCCTGCTGTCCTTCCCACCTTCCCCCTGCAGCTAGGATGCCACAGCCATGGTGCCACCATGGTTGGCCCTCCCCTGGAGCCATCCCAGCCCACGTGTCCCCTCGGTACCTCTATCTGCCGTGGTCCAGGTGGAAGCGTGGGGACAAGGAGAGAGCAGCAGAAGCGTGAGGAGGGGTGGAGGAGAGCGCTGGGAGGTGGGAGAAGAGGATGGGGACATGGGCACTCGGGGATGTCCCCAGGGCAGCACCCTACCTGTGCGGCACTGCTGCGTTTCTGGCTGACGGCTGCCAGGTAGCGCAGGATCAGCTTGGTGGCTTCGGTCTTCCCCGAGCCGCTCTCCCCACTGGAAAGCAGAGAGGGACACGGCCGGGGCTGTCACCAGCCAAGCAGGGGGTGCCCACCCCAAATCCCCCCAGACTCCCTCAGCACCCTGTCCCAAGGCCAAGCCAGGCTGGTGACAGCGACCCGGCAGTTTGAGGRGCCACGCCCGGGGGCTGCGCTTGGGGACAGCCGTGTCCCACCTGATGACGATACACTGGTTGTGTTTGGCATCCATCACTTTGGAGTAGGCGACGCTGGCGATGGCAAAGAGGTGCCTGGGGTGGGGGGAAGCACAGCGGGGTGTGGGTGGCAGGCTGCCCCAGCGCAGGGACCCCAAAAGTGCCCCAAGCACCCCCGTGCGCGGACACAGCTGCTCCAGCACCCAGACACCGAGGATCCCTCARGGCTTGGAGCCACTCAGGGTGTGGGGGATGATGGGTGGGAGCGGCCCTGTCCCCACAGAGCATTTGKGGACAGCCCGGTACTCACGGCGGGTTCTCGCTCAGGGCTCTGCCTTCGTACTGCAGCACCTGCTCCGTCCCGTAGATGTCGAAGATCCGGTACGGGTTCACCGACAGCAGGATGCTGCCGATGTAGGTCTGCCAGAGAGAGAGGTGTGGGGCCGTGAGCTCTCACAGGGGGATGGCTCCCCAAAGACCCCACCCCTGCACTCTTTGGGGGATGCTGTGCCCTCCTGAGCTTACGTAGATGAGATGGCGCTCGAACCGTGTCCGGAGGTTGTTCAGCACCGCAGCCTCCTGCAGGTCCCTGGCATGGAGCAGAGGCTGCATTAGAGGGTGACAGGGGGGACAAGGGAGTGTCTGCTGTCCCCAGAGTGTCCCCAGCACCCCCAGCCCCAGAGGCTGAAGCAGATCCCATGTTGGGGTGGGATAGCAGGGTCAGGGGTATCCGGTCTGGGGCTGCAGCCCCGTTGTCCCCCACAGCGCTGAGTCACGATGTTGGGGACAGGGACACTCACTCCAGCTGGGTCATGTCCTCCAGCCCGTCCTCCTCCTGTGCCTCCTGGTACCGCATGATGGGCAAGCTGCACAGCGACTGCATCTGCATGGAGCGACCACCTCGTCACGGCAGGGATGTGCCAAATGTCGCCCCCCGGCCACTGCCACCACCCCCAAAAGCACCATCTGTGACCCAAACCAGGGGACACACCATCAGCAATGGCAGGAACCCCAAGAAAACACCCCTCAGCCCCAAAACGGGTCCCCCAGCAAGAGCATTGCATGAGCAGCAGTGCTGGAACACAGGAACGTGGGGCTACCRAGGCCACCCTGGGGATGGTCCCAGGAAAACCTGGTGCTGAGAATCCTAATCCTGCTCACCGTGGGCATCACCTCCACTGGAGGTGGTGGAAGGGGGCTGAGGCTGCTCCCCCCGGCCACGCGCGGAGGTGACACGGGACGGGTGGCACACGGGAGGGAGCCTGTGCTGGCCCCCGGCCAGGCGGTGGGCAGGAAAGCGGACACCCCGCCGGGTCACCGTGCCACCTGCGCCTGTCCCCGCCGGATCGGGTCTCCGCATTTCCATACGCCAGAATCAAGTGTCCCCAGAGGGGCCGTTCGTGGGGGKACACACAACAGGCCATGATCCCCCCTTCCAGTCTGCTCCCCACGGGAGGACCCCCGCCAGCGCCCAGACCACCCACAGCCACTTACCCCCCACCCTGGGCGCTGCAAACCCCTGGGCACCGGCGCCTTCGTGCCCGGGCTAGCCGGCAGMCACCTCAACTCGCCACCCTGACCCCGGTCCCGCCGGTTGCCTGCTCGSCCCCTGGCTCCATCCCCCGAGGGGGCTCCCCGCCGGCGTTACCTTGATGCGCCAGGGCTGCTTGGTGCCCAGGTAGCGGTCCGCCCAGCGGTGCCTGTCCCTCCAGCTGGCCGCCGGCGGGCGCGGGCACAGGTATCGGGTGAGGTCTTCTCCCCACTGGCCCACCCACCGCCGGCTGCCCTGGCTGGGCCGCTGGGGACGGCCCTGCTCGGCTGTCCAGACGTCGGGCATCTCCTGCACCCTCACGACGTGCTGCTTGGACCAGTGCTGCTTGTACATGCGAGATGCGCGCCGGTAGGAGCCCAACCTCTGCACCTGAGGCGTCACCACCGCGTAGCGCCCCGCGCCCTCCTCCCCGGCCACCCCGTCACCCTCGAAGGGCTCCGCCGGCCCCAGGGGACGGACGCCGTAGCGGGAGACGGCCGGAGAGCTGGGGGATATCGCGTTAGGTGGGAGGAAACCGGCACGGCGGGGCGGTGAGGGGCTCCGGTTGCCACGTGGGCTGGAGGGGAGGATGGCGCGCCCGGTGTCGGTCCAGCCCCGGCGCCCCGAGGGTGGGCTCGGAGACCTGCGGGTGCTTCCGTCCCGCCGCGTTGAGCGCCGGGGCAAGGGGGGCGAGCGGGTGGAGGGATGGCGGGTGGATGGTGAGGATGAGGGGGYTTTGTTTTGGGCCACGCTCCTGACGAGCAGCGAAGCCAGGGACTGCGCCACGGAGTGCCCTTTGGAGGGGCTGCGGCCCCCCGCTTCAGCAGACGGCCTCGGCGGTGGGGAGCGGGGGGCCATCCCGGCAAGGGGCTGCCCGATGCGCTGGATGAAGCTTTTGGGGGTGCTGGGAGCGGGGCTGGRCGGAGGRGGCACCCCGGCGGGACCCCGCGGGGGACCCTGCCAGGGGGTCAGCACCTCATCCCAGGAGGGGCCGAGGCGGCGGCTGCCGGGGCGGGACGATGGTCCCAGGAACGGGGTCCTCTGCAGCGGCTTCACCGCTTTGGTGGGGGGCTCGGGGAGCCGGGGCCAGGCCTGGGGGAGCGGCAGCCCCGGGGGGCTGCTCCGCCGCGTGGATTGGGGTCTCCCCGCCGCCGCCCCCGGCCCCCCCAGGCGCCTCCCCCCCGGGCCCGGTGAGCGGGGGGCGACCGGCGGCGGGGCGGGGGGCTCGGGSCCGAAGCGCCGGGGGCTGGCACCGACGGAGGGGGATCGCCGGGGSCCCTCGCCCCGAGTGCTGCCGGGGCGCGGCCAGACGGGCGGTGGAGACGGGGAGCGCCCGGGGTTGGCGAAGGGGTTACGGAGCGACGGCCGGTGCGCGGCCCCCGGCTCCCGGGGAGGGGGCTGCCCCCATGGCCCCGCCGGCGGGGAAGGGTCCCTGGCTGGTGCGGGGTCCCGGCCCCCCAAACCGGCGCTCTCCCCCGGCAGCCTGTGGCTGAAGCGCCTGTAGGAGGGCTGGGGGGTGCGRGACCCACGAAATCCGCCCGCACCCCGCGGCGGGCGACTGGAGGGGTTCGAGAGGGAGCGCTGGAGGAACTGTCCCAGAGGGCTCCCGCACGCCCGAGCTGCCGAAGCCCAGCGTCCCGAGGATGCCCTGGGGCCCGGGGTTGCCGGGGGCCGCGGCGGCTCGTACTCRTCGTAGTCATCCTCGTCACGGGCGGCGGGAAGGTGGGGGGACGGCGGGAGGGGGACGTCCAGGCGGTCCCGGCCGAAAAGCTTGACCTGGGGCCGGGGGAAGAGCCTGAATTTCCTGTTGAGGGAGAGCTTGGAGGAGAGCGCCTTCCGCATGCCCCGGAGCGAGGAGGTGTTCAGGATGGARAAGGGATACTCCTTCTCCTCTTCCTCCTCTTCTTCCCACTCGTCGGGCTCCTCRCCTTCATCGATCTCCTCCAGGCCCAGGGCGTAGGGGTTGCAGGAGGATTGGGCGTGCGGCGCCCACCCACCCTCGCTGTACTGGATGCGGTGCTCGGGGTACTCGCCCCCAGGGTACCCCCCGGTAAAGGGCCCCCCAAAATCCCCGTAGGGGTCCCCCCCGTAGCCAAAGGGCCCTGCCGCCTCCTCACCGTACTCTGGGTCRCTGCTGTATGGGTCGTAGAGGCCACGAGGGGACCCGCCACCAAACTGTCSCTCATCCTCGAGCTCTGAGTAGCCATAGGGGTGCCCTGGCTGGTCACTGTCCTCCCAAGATCCCCCATAATAGTCATACTCCTCCTCTGTCTCATAGCCAGGGTAGTCAGCGTAGGGGGTYGACACCTCATCCTCGAAGCCGTACCTTGCTGGGTAGCCTGGGCTCTGCGTGTAGCCTTCTTCCTCCTCGGAGTAGTTGTGCTGAGGGCCATAAGCACCATCCTCCTCCTCGTTGTAGCCATGCCACGGGTCATAGGCTCCATCCTCCTCAGCGTAGCCGTGCTGGGGGCTGTACACTCCATCTCCTTCCTTGGGTAGGCTGCCCCAGGGCCTGTAGGCTYCATCGTCCTTCCTGGCGTAGGTACGGCGGGATCCGTAGCCTCCATCCTCCTTGCCRTAGCCTCGCTGGCGGTTGTAGGTTCTGTTCTCCTCCTCAGCCCATCCATAACGAGGCACCAGCACCTCGGTGGCCGCGCGCTGGGAGCGCTGCCGGGACGGCTGCCTCGCCATGCTGCCTCTCCGCGCTGTGCCGGGGGCCGACGGCCCCGCGCTGCCAAGGATCGGCTTCATGTTGGCCCGGTGCCTGAGCATCTCATCTCTCGTGGGGATCGGCAGCTTCTTGGCACCAATGCGGCTCAGCCAGGCCTTGTCCGTCGCCCGGCTGCCCCCAGCCTGCTTCCCGCGCCGCGACAGCACCCTCCTGGCCAGCCAGCCCGTGGCTGCGGCCGCCTTGCTCAGCACCTGTGCCCGTGGCTTGAATTTCCTTTCCGGCCGCTGACGGAAGAGCAGCTCGCTGCCCTCGGGGACCTGCCCTCCCTCCGGCAGCAGCACAGCAGATGGCTCTGATGGTGCCTGTGATGGCGCCTCCTTCTTGGCCTCCTCCTTCTTCTTCTTGCCCACACTCTTGAAGCGCATCATCAGGTTGGAGGTGGACTTGAACACCGCCTTGTTCTTCTTCTTCCTCCTCTTCTTGGTGCTGTGCTTGTGCARCCCCCAGAGGAAGCGGGATGTGTTCTTGAACTGCCCCTTCTTGGGCCGACTCTTCCCCATCTTCTTGAAGCCCAGGAAGAGCTTTGAGGTGCTGCGGAGGCTCCGCTTCTTTGCCCGGGGCTTTTGTGGCTCTGCCACCTCTTCCTCGATTGGGCTGGCTTCCACAGGTGCTTCGGGCTGGTTCTTGGCCTCTGCATCCTTGGCCTCAGCATCCTTGGCCTCTGCATCCTTGGCYGCTGCATCCTTGGCCSCTTTCTTCTTCTTGTCGATTCCCARCCCCATCATAAACTTGGAGGGGCCCTTTGTGTTCTTCTTGGCTGCTGCAGCATCACTCTCACTGTCCTCTCCYTCCTTCTCCTGCTGCACCTTCTTCCCCAGGCCCAGTTTCTTTCCCATTCCTGTCATGGGAAACCCCTTCTTCCCCTTCCCCTTCTTGGGCTCCTCCGCAGCTGCTTCCTCCTCAACCTTCTCCTTCTCCTCCTTTTCCTCCTTTTCCTCCTTTTCCTCTTTTTCCTCCTTTTCCTCTTTTTCTTCTTTTTCCTCCTTTTCCTCTTTGGCCTCATTTTCCTCTTTTTCCTCTTTTTCCTCCTTTTCCTCCTTTCCCTCCTCCACCGCCTCCGCCTCCTCTCCCTTCAGCAGCTCCACATCTGAGGCATCCTCTGACTCGTTGGGATCCTCCTTCTTGCCCTTCTTCCCTTTCCCTTTGCGCTCCCCCTTCTTGCCGGCCATCCTGGCAGCGGCGGGCGCTCATGCTCCGGCCCCAGCGGGGCCCCGGGAGATGATGCCCTGCGCCGGCAGGAGCGTGTTCCCGGCGCACCGGCCGGCTCCCGACCCCGCCGCCCGCCCCGGGTGGGTATTTACCTGTGCCCGACCTTGGCGAGGCACATGCCCGTGTGCGGCTCCCTCGGGCGCCGGTGGCCGCCCGCTTGGCATGGCGCTGTGGCGGCGGGACACGGCCCCGGGGCAGCCCGGCGGAGCTGCTCCTGCCTCCCGCGCACCCCGCGAGTCGGCAGCGCGGTGCCGGTGCCTGGGCTCCGGCTGTAACCCAACCGCCGGGCTAACGGCGGCATGAATAATGCAAGGGATGCACCACGCCAGCCCTGGAGACTTTTCCGAAGGAGCGGGGAAGGGCCCCTTGCAGCTGGGAGCATCCCCGCGGGGCCACACTGCAGGGGACGGCGCTGTCACCCCAGAACGGGACCCTGCCAYCTCCCCACGCCTTGGCGCTTCCTCTGCCCCTCCCCGAGGAATCAGCCTCTTCCTCCAGCCAGCACGGAGACGGGTGAAACCCAGGGATCCTTGCCAATCGGCGGCACCAAGAGAGGTGACAATTCGGCAGAGCCCGAGGCAGCAGTGGCAGCACGCCCTAGGGAAGCGACTCAAGGGAGGGACCCAACACCAGACCGAATTCCACAGCGCTGCTGGGAAGCCCTGAGGAGCCCAGAGCCCGCGGGGTCGCTCCTCACGCCATGCCAAGGGTACGTGCAGGGTGCCACACGTGCCCACACACAGCTGGCAGGAGGGGCTGCATGTGCCACACGTGTGACCCGCGGCAGTGCCAGCAGCGTGTTCGCACACACACGTGCCCAGGCATGGGGTGACCACATCAAATGTTAATGCCAGGCCTGGATTCCTGCTGCTGCAGCTCATCAAAGTTTAAGCAGCAGCGGTGGGAACTCGCTGTCCCACATGGATCACCTGCGGGCAGCGGTGGGGCCGGTGTGKGCAGGGGCAGCCCCGCTGCACTCCCTCACAGGGATATTTGGGGAGACACCTCCTTCCAGCTGTGCAGCAGCTGGCAGGACCAAAGAACAGCTGCAGGACTAAACCCATAGGTCTCCCCCAGGATCAGGGGAGGCCGTGGCTGGCACCTCCTGGCACTGTGTTGTCCCCTGCCTTGTCCTTCCCTGCCACATCTATGCCAGAGGGACATCTGCCATGATCCCATGGCTTTGCCTGTTCCCTGCATTAATTTCTGGGATAGAGACATCCTGGTGGGGTCTGCACGGATGGAGGCAGCCCTGGAGTGCAGGGAGAGCAGAGCGGGATGAGARGCACCCAGCAGGCACCAGGAGAGGGTCTGTGACAGAAACACAGCATCAGCAGGAGCCCTGCACGGCACTGTCACAGTCACTGTGGCCACGGAGCCGTATGGAGCTGACAGAGCCTGCCCCACACCGCCACCACCCCCACATCCCAGCATGGGCACAGAGCCTGGGCACCGCCATGGGGCAGGGAATCCCCTCAGACAGGGACACAGCCCTTCCCTCTCTGCTGGCAGYGAGCAAGGGGGTTCCGGGCTGCTGAAAAGCTGCTGCAGGTCACTCCCTGCCTCCCACTGCTCGGACAGTCCTTACCACCACCCCACTGCCCTCCACGGTCCCTACCTCTGTCCCCACAAAGAAGGGAGCGGCCCCGGCAGTGCTCTCGGTGCCGTGGCACAGCTCCCGTGCTGTTGCCATGGCCGTGCCCGTGGTGTCTCCCTGCCGGTGACAAGGGCTCTCCGAGAAGGGGAATAAAGGGAGAGAGAGAGGGRGCTTCATCCCACACAGACGCTGCCTTCCATGGTCCCAGCCTCTTCACCAGAYCCCAAAACAGCTCCCCACGTTCTTCATCCTGGGCACAGAGGTCACCTGCCTTTGGCACGGCAGAAACAACGGGCGAGAGGCTTTTGTGCAGCAGGATGGRAGCAAATGCTGGGGGTTGGAGGGGCACCCACGCTTGGCGCCTGTTCCAGGGTGTCTGGGCATGGCTGCATCCAACAGCAGCGCACAGGAGGGACCCTGGGTGCAAAATCTGGCAGTGAGGGGTCTCTGCGGTGGCAATGGGTACCAAGGCTCTGGTAGACCAKACCCAGAGCATCCTTTGATCGCGTGGATCCTGAATAGCTCCAGCCACGTGGGTGAGGCAGGGAAAGCCGCCTCAGCCCGGGGGCACGGCCCGGTCCCATTTGCAGCCGGAGGCTGTGCCGTGGCTGGATGCAGGGAGGGGATGGAGACTTTGGCCTCGGGGGTTCACCCGCCCCAGCCCGGCAGGACGCGCGGCTGCCCAGGACTGTACCTTCCGAGTGCCGGCATCGGCGGGCAGAGCTCCAGAGGCAGCGGCTCCACGTCTCCAGGCAGGTCTGCGGTGCCCAGCCGGCCCCGGCTCCGCTTACAGCCTGTTTCCAGTTACAGCCGGAGCAGGGCTCCGTGCCACCACACCACACCACACCACGGCGCTGGCCCCGGCGCTGCCGTGCCTCCCGGGAGCTCCGCGCTCCGGCACCACCGAGCCAGCCCGGGCACCTCCCGGCTGCCGCGGCGCCTCTCACCGCGTCCCCTTCCCTGTCGTCAGCTCTGCATCGTTGCACAGCCACTTTCAAACACCTGTGAGCAGGTGAAGAGGCCCAGCCACAGCTCTCGTCACTCCAGTCACAGCTCCAGGGACGCTGGGRATAGCATGGGCCCTCCCAGCAATGTGACAATGGCACAGCCATCCAAACCCCTGAGGCGCTGCGGGGTCTTTTCTTGCTCCCCCAAGCACCCATCACCCTCCTGACCTGGCTAATTTCCAACCCGTCCCAGCTCCTGCCTCCAAAATGAGGATGGGGACCCAGCATATGAGCAATACATGACACATCCCTGCCTGCCAGCTGCTTCCTGCTCCTCACAAGGGACGTGTTATGAGARGAGATAGGCCAGAGCAGACGCTGGAAGCACAGACCAGCTGGGCACGATGCTGGCACGCACCCAGGAATRTCTGGCTGGCAGCCCTGGAGCCAGGTCACAGCCCTGTGCCATCACCTCAGCCCCAGAGCCAASCCCAGGAGCTTTCCTGGGGCAAAACAGCTCTGAGCTAAAAGAAATTTGGGGAAGGGCTGATAGGAAACATGGGGTAGAGGGTTCTGGGGAAGRAGAGGGTGTTCAGGGGAGGCTGCTCTGCTCTCAGTGGGAATGTAGAGCTGTGGAGAAGGTGGGAGGCCGAAGGGGAGATAAGGGGGATAAAGGCAGGGACAGGCAGAGGTGAGAGGACACCACACACCTTCACTGGGAGAACCTGAACTGCAGCGTTCATGTAAGAACTGTAAGAACCACCATCACACACAAAGGTCCCTCCCTGGCAGCTCAGCCAAGCCACCACGGCACCTGCGAGCCCAAGGGAGGTGCCACCCAGCTGGGGCACCCACAGCCACTCACCTGGGGTCKCCAGTTGCCCTGCACGGCCTGGGGCTGGCTCGGTGCTCTGGCAGGGCTGTGCTCCCAGCTCYGCTCCCTGCAGGGACCATCCCTCCGCTGGCAGCTGCGGGACCATGGCTGCTGCGCCCAGGGACCCAATACATATTTGATGACTGCTATTATTGTCATCTCCACTCATGAGCAGAGGGATGGGAGCTGATCTTCCCTCGCAGAGCAGGGGAGCAGCAGGGGAGGAGCAGCTGGAGGGGTGAGGGTCCCGTCCTCCCGTGGTCCCTGTCCCTTGCGCCCCTGGTGACACAGCTGGACCTTCCCACATCCATCCCAGMATGCAGATGAGCCTCAGTGCAGCCCAGATGTGAAGAGCTGGAAAATGGCCCTGACCTATTCCTGCCCCCAAACCAATGGAAATCTAGAAATCACGAGACGTGGGAGACAAATGCACCCCTCACACCCCTCTCCACAGGGATCTAGACACCCATCATCCCAACCACACCAGAGCATCCTCTCCTCTCTGGATGGGCAGGACATTCCACCTCCCYTCACATCACTTCATGCTCCCCATTCCAGCACTGGGTTCCTGCATCCCACCAAACTGGGAACCATTTTCCTGCATGGATGGATACTCTGGCTCTSCCAAATGCAGGGGGAGAGAGAGCATCCTGCAGCAGCACCCGAGCCGGGAAAGGCTCCGCTTCCTCCTCCTCCAGGCAGGCACGTCCCAGCCGTAATGCGGTGGGTATTTATTATGCTGATTCCTCAGAACGCGAGGGCTTAACTGCAAATTACAATCAATAGCCCCAAWCCCCTCGGGGCAGGTTCATCATTTAGCAGGCGCAACCAGAGGAATTCAAAACTATTTGCCAGCCATAAATCCTGCTCTCCGCAGCCTCCCCAGCCGGCTCCTCACCCCTCTCGATGGYTGGTTGGGGTGACCCTTGTCAGCATTTGAGACAATTAAGCTGTCACTGCGGATCGTGACTCTTATATACGGCCCTGAGCAGCACTTTGAGATGTCACCGTGATGGGGTGAGGGGAGCTGGCTGAGGCGAGCCCGCCGCAGCAACCGTCTCTCATTGAATTAAATGAATGTATTTGGAGGCAGAGTCGCTTTTTATTACTTTGCAAACGATTCCTGACTAAATTAAATTATAAGAGGAGTGTTCAGCCAATCAAACCTGCTTGATTGCCTGGAACAGGCATTTTAAACAGAGCACGCCTCGAGCCGTCGCTGGTTCCAGCGCTAGATGGAGGGCGGCTGATGGGCTGTGGCGAAGCTGATCCACCCTGCTCCACATCTGGAGCGCTGAACGGCTGTGCTCACACMGGGGAACGGCCCCAGGGATGGGGCAGGATGAGCACAGCCCTCTGGGAACAGCAGGAACGAGCCTGGAGGCAGGGGGAAGAGCAGGGAATGGCAGGAGCTGWGGCACAGAGCASCAGCAGGGCTGCTGAGGGYGGCTTTCYCWGASTGYCATCCAGCCAAGGCTCTCCTCCCTCCTACAGCAGAGAAATGCAGGGTGCTGCTCTTCTGGGGGCAAATCCACAGCTCCTGCCTGCACCCGTCCTCCTGGAAAGCCCTTCTTCCTACACACAGCAAAAAGACTGACCACATTTCCTTTCAGCAGCTCCCCAGGAAGGGGTTCTGGCCAATGCATAAAATCCCAGAATGGTTTGGGTTGGGAGCTCAGAGCTCATCTCATTCCAACCCCTGCCACGGGCAGGGACCTTCCACCATCCCAGTTTGCTCTAAGCCCCACTGTCCAACCTGGCCTTGRACAYTCCCAGGGATGGGGCAGTCACAGCTTCTYTGRGCAMYCTGTGCCAGGGCCTCACCACCCTGAGGGAAGAATTTCCTCCTAATCTGTATTCTCCACTTTCAGTTCAAAACCATCCCCAATTTTCCTGTCACTGCGTGCCCTTGTGAAAAGTCCCTCTCCAGCTGCTTTACAAGCCCCTTTAAATACTGAAATGCTGCAAATTCCAAAAGCCTCAGGAGGCTCCAGTGCAACCCTTATGCTGCAGTGGATTTACCCCTCTGAAAACCCTTCAGATCTTGTCTTTTCAGGACTTGGAGAACTCTTGGGGGCAAACTCACTCCAGCACGAACTGCAACATTTGCTGCTTTTAACATTGGTGCAGAACAATTAGGGAAGCGTTTGGAAGAAAGAATACTGCAATTAAATGGTGCATTTTCAAATGCAGCTATAAACTTGCTGCCAAAAAAGCTACTCTCGCTGAAAAAAAGAAGTTGGCTTCCTCTAGGCTTAACTATTTTTACTTCATCCCCATTCCAATTTTAATCATGTATCTGTTCATTTCGAACAGGATAAAATGCCCATTTTCCTAAATGAAGCTAATTAGGCAGAGGGGGTTTTAACAATGATATGCCAGAATCAATTTGAAGCCCACACTGAGGCAGCACCAGCTATTCAAGGACAGGTTTTAGCAGGTAACTCTGTGCATTTCAGCCTCACACYGAGCATCCCCTGGCTCCCAGTGCTACCTGGGCTGAGGATGAAGCCCTGTCAGCAGTTCTGGTTGCCAAGGCTTGGCAGGCTGTGGGATTTGGATGGGAAAGTCAGAAACTCAGGGACAAAACGAAACCAAAATWAGTCTTTGTGAGGGCAACCCTGCCTGTGTGACCTTCACGGGAAATGGGAAGGGTGAGTTAATGTGCTGGAACAGCATCCCACCCAGCTCACACCGGGAAGGGCCAGCTTTCCACTGCCAGATCAGGGATGATGGGGATCATTTGGAGCTTGTTCTCCACTCGTTGCCTCYGTGGTCAGGATTTCCTCTGCACTCCAGCTGTGAACAAAGCCAGGAACAGGGAAGGGAACTTACAGAGTTCAAAGTCACCTTCTCAGCTTGGGCACTGTGTATAGTATCTATTTATCTCCCATCACCAGTCTCTTGCAGCCACTTCACCTTCTATTCCCCTCTAAATCTCCTGCGACAGCAGCCAGGATTCCTCAGGTGACCCGAGGTAAAAAAGAGAGTTAGAAAACACACGAAGTCATCCACCATTCACATGAAATAACAACTTTTTATTTTCTCAAATAAAATAATCCTTCCATTTCTGCTCGATCAGGTTGTGAGGGGTGGGGAGGAGCAGGGAGGAGGGGAGGAGCCCTGCTCTGACAGGTGTCATGCCTGTCCTCACAGCTCTGCATCCACGTCAGACCGAACCCTTTTCCAATGAAAGAAAATAAAAGCTATTGGCAGCTCTTGATCCCAGAAGGCAAGTGCTGTCCTCTATCAGGCACTCTGAATTGTTTAGCAACAGTWTTCAATGGAAAAGCATGATTACAAAAATCCCAGATTTCTGATCAACRATATCCAGACAAGCAATGTTTAACAGGGCTGGGGTAAAACTCATGGCATGGGGTGGTACCTTGAGCTCCAAAGAGCTGTGACTGGAATTTAGGGGAATGGTTGAGGAGAACTCCAGCTTGGGGACTAAAGGGCAGGATACCTCCTGCCCAACAAAGAAGGAAGCTCCCAAGGCAGTTCCTTGATGAGTGATATGCCAGAAGTGAATCCTCAGCCTACACTAGAGCTCTTGGATTGTACCCCACTGCAGTCTGGCCAGCTTAATTAACCATTACCAGTTCAATTTCTCATCTCTCAGTACCAGTTGGACCAGGATGTCCTACAATCCCCACTGCAAGGCTATGGAGAGGCACAGAGTGCCAGGTTTTAATGTTAATTGAGGTGGGACCATTAAAAATTGGGGCTGTCTCATCTGCAGAGAGGTGTCCAGCGAGCAGGGGAGGGAGAACTCTGATTCTGTTTCAGATCAATGCTTAAATTAAGTGAATGGATAAGCAGCAAAGCATCAGCAATGCTCTCTCAGCCCAAAGCACAGGGCCAGATCTGTTCACACAAACCCAAACTCTTCCCACTGGCAATGCACAGATTCATGTGCAAACCCTACAAGGGGCAGGACACTGCTGGCTGTGGAACTGTGCCCTAGAACTGGCTCCTTTTAAATTTATAAGAAACATCACTTGGCCTGAAATACTGCAAGATGGAAACCCATCTTTCCCATCCCCACCTGCAAGCACAGTAGCCTCATTTTCTGCCTTTCTCCAAGAGAAGGAGCTTCACAGAAGCTTTCTTGGCTCTGGAACACTTCTCCCTTTTTCTTTTTCTTTTTTTTTTTTTT
>NW_026623736.1:246833-255269 GCF_030028575.1 Malurus melanocephalus | reverse complement strand
TTTTTTTGTTTTGTTTTATATGGTCAGTTCCAATTGCAGTGATTAAAGACAAGG
This sequence comes from Malurus melanocephalus, assembly GCF_030028575.1. Classification (NCBI taxonomy): domain Eukaryota; kingdom Metazoa; phylum Chordata; class Aves; order Passeriformes; family Maluridae; genus Malurus; species Malurus melanocephalus. The sequence continues at coordinate 255,215 of NW_026623736.1, read as the reverse complement.
CCAGGCACCAGCAGTTACTTCTTCACGATCTGAATGACATCTTCATGCTCCATCATATGGGTTAAGCCCACTCTTTGAGGGCTGTACTTTGTGCTTGTCCCCTTTAAAACAAAAAATGGRGAGAAGGGTTAGAAAACCAGCCAGAGACACCTGGAGACAGGGATTCCAGTAGCTAACACTTACCCACACCAAGGCATATTTGAACTGGCTGGCTAATGATCTGTGAATCCGATGGCACTGCAAGACAGACAGGCAGAAGTTGAAGTGTTTAAAYGACAGCACTTTGCAAACAACTTTTTCAATACCCAGGAATTAAAAGAAACTCAAGTCAGTGCCAGAAATTACAATAAAGGAGCCAGTTAACAGCACTTGAAACAATACAGAAYAGACACAAGAATCACCAGCCCACATAAAGCCCCATTCCATTGGTTCCATGTTTTTTTTCTCTGGTTGCATTAAATAATTATTGTTTAAACCTTTTACAGCAGCTGTGAACAAAACCTGAGGCAGAAAAAATCGGTAAAGGCAACAAAAGGAGAAGCCCCACTAACCACTGACATGTCCTGGGCTTTACAAAGCACAAATCACAACAGGTCCAAGAGGAACTGCCCTCTGCACACAGGGAAATGTAAAAAATGCACAAAAATTACCACATGTTCCACAGAGGCCCCTTTCCGTAGAATAATGGCATCTGTAAAGTCTGGTCTCTCTGTGGAGAAGCAGAAGGGGGGAAAGCATTGGATTTCTATCAAGTGTGTTCTAAAATGCTGACACCATCTCCCATCGCCTTTGYGCTTACTACTCCCAAATTCCTCCTTCCTGCTCCCAGACAGAACAGGGATCCAGTACCTGAAAGCATCAAATCAGCTCTCCACTACCCACAAGTGCAATTATCCACTCCACACAGTCAGCAGCTTCCTCACAACCCACCTGACCCAACTCCTTTCCAAATCCTTGATTTATGAGACAAAACCACCCAAGTCAAAACACACCTGCTCAAGGAAAACCAAAATCCCCACAATTTCACAGCTTAACAAGCTCAGAGAAAATTCCTTGATCTCCTCAYATCTACCCAAGTTCAGCTACTCACAACCAAACAGAGCAAGTTACAGTTGTGCCTTCATCACTGGGAGAAGCTGCAAGTGCATTAGCAAAAGGAGGATAAAAGGCACTTCCAAGGGCATGGGAATCATCAAATTACTTGCAGTAGAAACAGAAAACTTCTTCTGGGTTGTGACGGGGTGAACAGTTCATAACAGTGTGCATAACAAGGAAAAAAGCTGTGAACTTGCACACTTTATTCCCTTACATCATGCAAAGACTTATGAAAATTCAGCTCTTGTAAAATACAACAGGAAGGCCATGATGGGATCCACACATGGCAGGATCAGACAGAACAGGAAGCCTTTCCCAAGAGCTGAAAGATTATTTGGGAGGGTGCAATTCCAGCGTTTCTGTCCTGCTGGCAGCCTGTCTGCCCTCCATGAGCAGCAGCATTTGTGCCTTTCAAACCTGCTGYTCATTTTGTGGTCACTTACGTCCTCGTTTCTTGGTGTAGATGCAGGTAAGTGCCAGGTATTCCCAGAGCTTTTCCAGCAAGTAGTCCAGGTTCAGCTTCATGCCACAGCTGCAAAATACCAGGGATATCTGTTCACTGCTGCTGTGATTTAGGCATCCAGAAGAACAAGGTCAAATGTATTTAATTAAGTGCTGRAGAATGAGGGGAAAGTATTTAATGAGGCCAAGAAAAGAAAACCACAAGGTGAAATGARCTTAAACTGAMGGAGGGCAGSGTTAGATTAGATATTAGGAAGRAATTCCTTACTATAAGRGTGGAGAAACACTGRAACAAGATGCATARAGAATCTGTGGCTGCTCCATCCCTGGAATTGCACAGGGCCAGGTTGTACTGGGCTTGGAGCAACCCTGTCTAGTGGAAGGTGTCCCTGCCCACAGCAGGGGGTGGCATGGGATGAGCTTTAGGGTCCCTTCCAACCCAAACCATTCCATCATTCCAGAAGGWTGAGCAGCTTTGAAGCAGCAAAGCCCCAACAGACACATCAGCACTTCTAAGGAAACAAGCCAGRCTGCTTGACTCTGACCTRCAGACRGCATGGAGAAGCCAAGCTGCCTCTCCAGGGAATGAAAATCTGTGAAAAGCTGCACAGCAGCTCAGCTTTTCAGCCCTGGGAGAAGCCCCTTCTTGGGAGAAGCTGGAGGAAGGGGTGTGAAATGAACCCCACAGCAGGCAGACCAGCAGAAAAGGCACCATGACAGCTCCTACCTGATGACAACACTGTGGGGCCTCCGAGCAAGGCGATCCACCTCCTCCATGGATATCTGGTCAATCTTGTTATAAACCTAAATCAAAGAGAAAACAACACAGCCCTCAGAAAGGCAACATGTACAAACTACAAGGTAGCTCCAGCACCTGAAAGAGAAATGCAGATCYTGTCAGAGGATAAGCCAAGACTCTCAGTAAAACAAACTATTAAAATTCACAAGCCTGAATATAAATTTTGGCCTTTYAAAATTCTCCCTTTGGGATGACTTGGAACACGTTCTCTGGTGTCTTTAATTTAATACAGGCCCAGTGGCTACAAACAGAGCCCTAAAGGGACCTCTGGCACACMAGGGAGCAGCACTGAAAAGCCAAGCACGGAGCTGGCAGCAGGGGAATCAGAGGCTCCACACGTGGGAGCAAACCCCGGCATGAGGATTGCAAACTCTGCTGCTCCAGGGCAGCAGCAGCCACAAGAGGGCCCAGGGAACACACAGAGCACGGCTGCACATCCAAAGCCTATAAAAAACTCCCTGTTGAGCTGTTTTCCACCTCTTAAACCCCAAATCATTACTGTTTTAGGAGCCACGAGCAAGGGCATGGAGTAATAGGACAAGGGGGAATGCCTTTAAATTGAGAGGGCAGGGTTAGAGGGGATATTGGGAATTCTTCCCCATTAAGGTGGGGAGGCCCTGGCACAGGTTGCCCAGAGAAGACGTGGCTGCCCCTGAATCCCTGGAAGTGTCCAAGATCAGGCTGGGTGGGGCTTGGAGCAGCCTGGGACAGTGGAAGGTGTCCCTGCCCAGGGAAGGAGGTGGCACTGGATGAACTTTAAGGTCCCTTCCAACCCAAACCAATCCATGATTCAATGAAGTTCCAATGTTTCCTGTGGCACAGGAGACACTAGGCTGTCCAGGATACTCACATAGAGGCACGGCATGTAGACCCTGTTTCCTACAATCACATCAATGAACTCATCAGGGGAGCAATCCTCTCTGAACAGCACCTCGGCGTTGAAGATTTCTGAGAYGGATGCTGTCAAGGCCCAAATCCCAACACACCACATGGGCTGAGCTCCCTTGTGACAGCCTGTTGCCACCCAGCCAGCACCAAAGTGACACCAAGGCTGTCCCACAGCAGGAACCTCTTGAACCACGAGCTGCTGATGGCTCAAGGGCCCATCTGCTGTTTTAGGAAAGGATACTGTATTCATGGAGGATGAGCTGCACCAGCTTCTCAGAGCACTGAGTCAATGTGACAGTGGAGTTGAAGGAGATGCCTCCACCCTTCTTGGGCTGCAGGAGGCAAAAAAAACAGCATAAGAACATTCTCCAAATCCTCAGCCCCCTCAGCCTGTCCAACAGAAGGGGCAGCACTCAGCGCACTCAGGTTTGAACAGGCAGGCAGACACAAGCTGTGCCTGCAGGAGCTCAGGAAGCCTCACCTTGAAGTAAATATTTGGTTTGCTTTTGTTCAGCCGGATTCCTACAGATTCCAGTTCTTTCTCCAGCAAGGCCCTGCAGGGACACTCCACGTTAGCAGCTGTGAGGCTGAGCGTGGCCAGGTGACACCCAGACCTTTCCTTTTCAACTCTTGTGTGGATACAGCCCTGCCACAAGCTTTCAGTACAACCCAAAATCCACCCAATGCAGGGCAGAGCTTGTCCAGGCTGACATTCCCATCTCTGAGAGCCATCCTGGAGSAATGACCCTTCAGCTGAGCACCACACCAGTCAGGAGGATGCTTCTCATRGAGTACAACCTCCATCATGCATTCAATTGTTTAATTCCTCATTAACTCCTCAGGGAGCTGGCATGCTCTCTGGGCACGTGGGAAGCCCTGAGCTGGCCCTGTGGCCAGCACACACTCACCTCTGCACCTCRCCCTTGGTGGCATCCAGCATCATGATAACAACATCTGCTGTCCTGGCCACAGCGATCACCTGCCGGCCTCTGCCCTTCCCTGGGGAGACAGGAGTGGGTGCACATCAGCAACAGGGACCAGCTGAGTTCTGTGACAGATGGGGATTCCTGCCCTGTGCAGCAGTTTGAAAGCAAGGATAAAGATCCTGTGGTGCTGTTCTGGCTGCAGTCAGCTGCTGGGAGCCCTGGCAGCAGCTCCAGGCAGCACCAGAGAGGAGATCAGTGCCAGCAGGTGCCTTAGGAAACACAGGCACTGTTCTGGGGAGTAGTGACAGCACCCAAGAGAATGGCTGGAGCTGTGTCAGGGGAAGTTTTGGTTTGAAATTATGAAAAGGCTCTTCCCTCAGAGGGTGTTGGGGCACTGACCAGGCTCTCCAGGGAATGGGCATGGCCCCAAGGCTGCCAGAGCCCCAGAAACAGTGCTCTCAGACACAGGGTGGGATTGTTGGGGTGTTCTGTGCAAGGCCAGGAGTTGGATAGGATGATCCCTGTGGGTCCCTTCCCAAATGTTCCATGACTCTGTGATTTCCTAAGCTATCTTCAGACACAACCAGCCAATGAGGACAATGACAACACAGAGAGACAAAGCCAAAATCTCATCCCACAATCTGGAGTCATGGGAGGACTGACAGGAACGCAGGGAATTACCCAAACAAGGTTAGTAATTAGCTCTAATTCCCCTTCTGCCTCTCCAGCATCTTTGTCTAGATTTCCTCAGCACCAGAAAACAGAYGAGCCACTTAACACTCAGGCAAGGAGTGAGCAGTGACTGGCTTGCTTTGGCTCCCACCTACAGAAAACCATCCTTGTGCTACATATAGACCCTGACGTGGGCTCAGGGATAGGAATCGTGCCTCACATGGGATCAAAGACTCAAGAATTTGAAAAGACAATGTAGGAAATCTTGGCCCAGGAAACTTGTGAGTATCTGAGATACCCAGGGACACTACTGAGGGCAGATCCCTCCTTTACATGAACACAGACATGAGCCAACCTTGTGCTGCTCCTTCGATGATTCCWGGCAGATCCAGCAGCTGAATATTGGCTCCTTTGTACTGAAAAGGAAATGAGAGGATGGAAAGTTGAAAGCTTTTTGCAGGGCACCTGAGCTGCCTCAAAAGCTCCAAGCACATGCTGGGGGTCCAAATGCTGTGGAGGGTGGACCTGGATGGAGCTGGTGGGGCAGTGGAACTCTGCACAAAGCTGATGGCTCTGTCCTGAGGCGAATTCCAGAGCTATGGGCTGTGTTCAGCAGCACACACAGCTGTACATTAGATCTTGACCCCCTAAAGCACCCTACAACTGCAGCTGGGCAAAGCACCAGGAAAACAGCACAGCAGTCACACATTCCCAAGCTGGGGACATGGAAAGGATAAACAACCTTCCTGTCTTGGTCTAATGAGAAAACTCAGTAAGGAACAAGTGCCACATATCTTACTGTGACAGATCAAACAATTCAGGTGCTGCAGGTCTTACAGTACCAGGAAAAACAAACAGGAGACTCTCATTCCTAGGATTTGCTGGGCATTGGCTCTCCAGATGTTCCTACAGCTCACAGCTGTGCTTGTATGTGTTGCATTAAAGTGCTTTTCCCACCAATACAGTWACTTTCATTATTTAGCTCCCCTTTCCATCTTGACCCACATTTCCTCATTATTCTTGGACACTTTTCAGTTTGATGCCCTTTTTCATTTGCTTTACTCATGGATGCTGAGGCCACCACWAATAAAACCCCTCAAGGACAGGAGTAGCTGCATTTTGTTTTGAAAGTGATCACAACACAGATTGCCTCTGTAAAGCTTCATTAAAAACAAATCTGTCAAGGTTTGCAGCCAGCTGGTCACTGGCACCGAGAGCAGTTATACAAAATTCAGTGGAGAATTGTTGTATTGCTCTGGTCAGTCCAAAAGCAGCACAAAAATCCTTATCAGGCAGCCAAAATCCTAAAGAGTTATGTAGTTTAGGATAGTGTTACATCAGCACACAAGAGCTCCACGAGTTTATAGCAAAATTCAGCTTTGGAGACTTTTCAATGTCTCTRTTAGTGGCAGCACAAGCGTGGCTGGTGCCAAAACAGACACAGCTGGGTGTCCCACCATTTCCAGGACAGAGGGAGGAGAATCCAACATACTTCTATGACTCCTGGGATACAGGTCAGCGTGGTGAACTCGTACGACGCGGCTTCGCTGGCAGTCGAGGTCATTAAACTCAAAAACGTGGACTGAAATGCAAGAGATCAGCATCACCAGGCAGGAAAACRAAAAGGCTCAGCAAAACAAGCAACATCAAAGTGCTCCTCAGGCTGTGGGAGTTGTGTTGTGCTGTTCCAGGCACAGAGTCTGAGGCAGTGATGCCGTTACAGACCACAGGTAAATCCTGCATGCCCCCCTTTCCTCAGCAGGGCTGTGGCTGAGCAACAACAAATTTCAGGCTCTTCCCACAGGGCAGAGCACAMAAAATGAAGGAGTGTTTCCCCATCTCCAACTTTCAGCTGGATAATAGAATCTCAGAATGGTTTGGATTGGGAGGGACCTTAAAGCCCATCCAGTGCCACCCCTGCCATGGGCAGGGACACCTTCCACTATCCCAGGTTGCTCCAAGCACTGTCCAACCTGGCCTTGGACACTTCCAGGGATGGGGCAGCCACAGCTTCTCTGGGCAGCCTGTGCCAGGGCCTCCCCATTCTGAATTTCTTCTGTAGATTTCACCTAAATTTCCCCTCTTTCAGTGTGAATCCATTCTCCCTTTTCCTGTCACTATAGTCCCTGACAGAGTCTCTCTCCAGCTTCCCTTTAGCCTCTTCATATATTGGAAGGTGCTGTGGGGTCTCCACACAACCTTCTCTTCTCCAGGCTGAACTGCCCAAATTCTCTCAGCCTCTTTCCACAGGGGAGGTGTTCCAGTGGCCTCTTGCTCCAGCAGTTCCACATCTTTCCTATGCTGGAGACACCAGAACTGTGCCCTGTGTTCCAGGCRGGGTCTCACRAGATGAGCTTTAGGGTTCTTCCCAYCCCAAACCATTCCATGGCTCWGTGATCCCAAATCTGCCTTGCAGCCACTGCAAACCCCAGCCTGGAAACACAGCGAGCACAGACACTCACTGACCTTCCCCACAGAAGGAAAACCGATCAGTGCCACCCGGGCATCTCCTGATTTCATCACATCGAAGCCCTCGCCCTTTGCAGCCGGCGATTTGGAGGGTTCCAGCAGCTGAGCTCTGTATTTTGCAAGCTTTGCCTTGAGCAGGCCCAGATGGTACTCGGTGGCTGGAATGACACAAACCCAACACTGGTTGGCAGAAAGTTGCTGGTAATTCACTTCTAGGAATGAGAACCTTCCTAAAAGGAAACACTTATGGGTCTTGGTCAACATCTTAACCACTACCAGGCACAGAGCTGCCCCCAAGTGYTCCATCACTTTTGGAATCCTGGGCATTGAGAGCACAAATTCCAGGAACCTGCACAAAATCAGAGTTGAGGGAAACAGCCGAAAAATTCGAGTTGTAGAAGCAAGGCAGAAGGAGAGCAGATGTAGAAATGAAGGGGTGAAGGGAATCAGTTGAGGAGGGAGAGACCAAAGAGATACAGCTCTCCTGGGAAACAGCTCTTCCTTACACCTGATCACATTCAGCAGTCCAAAACCCCCAGCTTATTTTTCCCTGCTCTTGTCAACTTTTAAAAACATGTTTAACTTGGAKCTTGCATGGGTGAAAAGTACTTTACGGCCTTATTCTTAGCAAAACACTTGAATTTACACCTGAACCAGAAAAAAAAAAGGAAGGTAGTTGTCTCACTTTGTAACAGGGAAAACCAGGATGCATGAAAACAGAAACTTACATGTTTGTCGATGTTAATTTCTGTTATTTACCACAGCYTACAGCCCCCAGCGGCAGCTGCTGCAGAGCCCAAGGGGAGTCCCCAGACCATTCAAACACCAGCTCAGGGACACCCCCATAGCCAACCCTGAGCCCCCTGTACCACCAGAACTTGGGGTGTCCCCTCCTGCCAGCTCCGGGGGGCGGTGCTGCCCTCACCCTGCTTCCCAACCTGCCCAGCCCCCTGTGCCCTCAAAGACCCCCCAGCTTCACAAACACCCCCGATCCTGCCTCCCCCACTGCCCTGACCGCCACCTCTCCCCATGGGCCTCCTCCAGGCTCCCCCAACCCCGAGCCCCCACAGT
>NW_026623736.1:152320-246693 GCF_030028575.1 Malurus melanocephalus | reverse complement strand
TTCTGCGTGCGGGCGATCTCCTTCTCGATCTCCGAGATTTTCTCCAGGATGCCCATGGCGGGCCCCGCTCAGCTCCCGCCGGAAGCGCCGCCAGCCCGGCCGTCCGCCCCCGTCACGCGTCCGGGCAGCGCCGCCCTGCTCGCTCCGGCCGCACCCCGAGCCCCGCGCCCCGGGTTCCGCCCGCCGCCACCGCGGGACACCGAGAGCGCTCCCGGGGAGACGGCCCCGGGTGGGTGCGAGAGATGCGGGGACAACAGGCTACGGAGGGAGATGCTGGCAGGGAAAAGTSTCAGAAAACGGGTGGGTGTCAAGGGGAGGCCTCCCACCGGGACTGCCTCCTGCTGCTCCTCTAATTAAACGTGAATCCTGAAAGGAGCGTGGAGCCAGGGGCGGGTCGGGCTCTTCTCCCAGGCAATCAGTGGCAGGACAAGAGGAAATAACCTCAAGGGGGCCAGAGGAGGTTCAGGTTGGACATCAGGAGGAATTGCTTTCGGAAAGGATGATTAGATATTGGAACAGGCTATCCAGAGAGGTTGTGGAGTCCCCATCCCTGGAGGTGTTTAAGGAAAGAGTGGTCATGGCACTGGCACTAAATCCCAGCAAGTGATGATGTGGAGATTGGTCACAGGTTGGACTCGATGTTCTCAGGGGTTTGGCCAACTTTAATGATTCTGAGAGTCTGTGAATTAAGGCCATCAGAAGCTGATGGGATTCCTGGAGAAGTCCTCAAGCAGGGAGATGAAGCACACCACCGCCCTGGACGCGGGAAGCGCTGTGCTGGACAAACACACACGGACACAGACCCCTTTAATACAGTTCATGTTTAATTTGGACGTTGATCGCTCCACAAAACACCTCCTCGGCCCCCACTCCATCTGCTCCCACACGGACACCCTCTGCCCCCACAGGAACACCCCGCTGCAGCCAGAGCGCTTCAAGAGACACCACAACTTCTCCCAAAACCAAACACCCCATTTCTCACCTCTGCCACACAAATCTTCCCCTGGGCTGTTCTCGCTCACCACCCCACGACGTACAGAACATCTCCCCTCAGCTCAAACAAGTCAAAGAAAAGGAAAAACCAAAGCAAAGGCTTTTGAGGAGGACACACCAACAGMCCTTGCAAACCCCTCGGCTACACGACCTGCTCTGCACCTGCCACACATCATATCTAGATCCAGTTCTGGATCTAAGCTGAAATTGCCTTCAGGATGGAGGGAAGAAGACAGGCACAGAGCAGGATGCTCTTTCCACACCCTTCTCACCACGTATCAAGTCTTAAAAAAAATAAATCATTGGTTTAGGGATAGTTACACATGTTAAACACCCCCAGGACSCTCCTAACTCAGCTTCTGCCAACGAGCAGGGTTAATTCAACTAAACCATGTCAGAAATCCAAGCGTCCCACTGGTACTGACAGCCCTGGGGAGCACAGGGACGCTGGTGCCACCACCAGTATTGCACAGACAGCTCTGGAGGGCTGGGATGAGCCACTGGAGCTGGGTCCCTGCACTCACACAGCACCTGGGAAGGAGGTTTCACCCCCACACTTGGTCACAGTGGAGCAGCACCACCGGTTTTCACCTCTAAAACCAGGACATCTCCAGCACCATCYGTGAGGAAACCCCTCTCCCCAAAAGGGGCTGAGTTTCTCTGAGAGGAGCAAAATAAAACAAGAACACACTTCCCAACTGCCCTGCAGCCCCAAATGGCCTCTGAACTGTCCCTACACATCCTCCAGCAACAGCCAAGACACCGGCACACACTCCCTGGGAAGGGCCAGGTCTCCCCCTTCTCCCTGCATCTCTCTCCATGTGTGCCAGGGAGGACTGATCCACGGAGAGCAGCACACGCGAGGTGGGCGAATTCCGCATCATCTCCCGAGACTGGCCCAGCTGCTCCTCCAATCATGCAAGATCCCAACTTGGAATAGAGGAAAGGGGCTCTCTGAAGCCTGAACCCTTCCTCCTTAAGGCTTAAACAAGCGATAACTGCTGCCAAAAAGGAAGTTAGTTAAAAAGAAGCAAACCCAAAGCACCTCAGCGCTGGCACACAGAGACTTTGATCCCCTCTCCCAGGTGGAAAATCCATCCTCAGCACCACCCGTGCCATGCRTCTGCTTGGAGGAAGTTGAGCTTTGAAACAGCCAGAAAAGGCAAACTAAACTTTCACAAAGCCCCACAGGTGGGGCTGACATGGTAAAAACACAACTGAGGCCAAGTTTTAAAGTGTCTGTAAAAAAACCACCCCACACGCATACACACACACACGCTTTGGCACAGGAGCCTTAAGTTATGTCACTTGGAACATTCAAAGTCAGAGGGAGCTACTGGGAAGGGGCTTTTTTAAAACTTTTTTCTTGTTTTTCCTTGTAAAAAGGTTGTCAAGCAGTGGTGGTGAAGCATGAAGGGGGAGTACAAACGCTGAGCGGTCCCAGGGCGACGCTGCTCAGCGCTTGCACTCGGGTTACGTTCCCAAAGCTTAGCTGGATACATACACGGATATAAAAACACAGACATTCCTGGTTTTCAATGTGAAAACAGTAACATGGAATCGAGTACTTGTGCATTTGCCATAGGGTCCTTTGGAAAAGGAACCATAAAAATAGATTTTTTTTTAATAAAAGYCTTTTTTTTGTCTTTTTTTTWWYYTTTTTTTTTTTACCCTTAACTTAAGTAAAGAGYAAATATACACCTAGAAGCAGAGTTCAGATCCACTTTACTGAGAGCCTGGAAGTCCGTACATCAAATTAATTCCCAATGGCATATCCAGACACCAGAACAGCTCCCAGCTCCAAAGGGCTGGCGTTCCTGAAAGATCTGCAGCTCCAGCTAACCTCGTTAGCCAGCAAAGCCTCATTCCAGCCCTATCTCAGCCAACACTCCCTAACAGACTCCACAGCTGAGCCTCACACCCAGGACCTGGCTCTGGGAGCATCAGAGCTGGAAATCTGGGCAAGAAACCTGAATCCTGGTGATTTCAACCCACATCAGGATAAAACAAGGAAAATATAAGCCCATAGCTTACATTTCCTTATTACTCAGAGGCCAGAGCACTGATTCCAGCTACTGAGAAACAGCTTCCAGAGGAGAGCTGGGAGGAACTTCAGTGACAGAGAAACAAGCTGTGCAACAAGAAAGTGCATTAAAGTAGCTTAAAACCAGAGTAAAGATCAAATGGCCACTCGACAGGAGGGAGAATCAAGCTCCAGCAGCTCCTCGGGCTGGGTGAGTTAACATCCAGGCTCTCTCTCTCTCTCGAGTCCAAGGGGCAGGAGAGAAGCGTGCATTCCCGTGCTCCCACAGGGAACAGTTCTCCTGGCAGGCCATGCTCTCCTGCCCGCTTTGYGTCTGGGTGATATCAGATCTGGGCAGCTGTCATCGGAATTCGTAGATAGGAGCACTGTGCTCGGGAACGTGCGTTAAATTCAATGACTGATACCTGGCAGAGAAGAAGAGAGGGAGAAGAGGATTACATGGAGCTCCTGCTTGGCAGCCACAGAGCAAACGTTGTGCTGGCTGCAATTCTCTCCCCCTTTACAGTCCCAGAGTGTTCAGGATTCCAACACCCACTTCCCACAGTGCCAAAATCCTGACAGGACTCAGCATYGCTCCTCATGACTCTCTGCAATCCCCTGATTGGAGGGTGGAGCCAGGTGACGGCCGTTCTTCTCCCATGAAGAGAGCAACTAATGATGGGACAAGTTGGATATCAGGAAAAAATTCCTYACTAGAARAGCAGCTGAGCCCTGGAATGGCCTACCCAGGGAAATAGTGAAGTTGCCATCCCTCAAAGTGTTCAGAAAACAGGCAGATATGATGCTTAGGGTTTAACAGGAATGGTGATAATAATGTTAATGGTCAAAGATTAGACTTGATGATTTTGGAYATTTTTTTCCAACCTTAATGATCCTGTGATTCCCACTCCTCTGAGCCACCTGCAGCAACACAGCTTTCCAGGTGGGCTGACTATGGTGGTTTTTTGGACACCTTTGAAGTTAAACAACTTTCAAGTTCAAACAGTGTTTGCTACAAGTGCAAATTAGACTTGAGTCTTTCAAAGCTCAGCTTGAGGGGATGTGTCTGAAAGCCTCCTGGTTTCTTCCCTCCCCCTGAGCGCTTCCAGCCATCCACCTGCTGCTCATGACAATGATCCAAGGGAAAAGAGCTCTCCACACCTACTTGTCTCCAACAAAAACCCCAACAATTAGCTTTGACTGTTCTCTTAACCAGGACCTTGTTAAGACACCCCAAGGACCCTAGAATGGGAAGCACTGGCCTGACAAGATTTCTGCCTGAAGGGAGTAACAGCCAAGCTGCTCCTTAGGAGAGAGAAGCAAGCACCCTCATAGCAATTCTCCAGGCCCTGTATCATCTTCCCTTCTCCACCCTGTAAGCCCATATTTCCCCCCTTTTCCAAAAGGGCAGCACTTTATACCACACCAATGGGCTGCACTGGCCTGTTTAGGCCAGCCATGGCCCACACCCCTCCCTTCTGCCCCAAGGTCCAAGCACCAGCCTGAAACTCCTGCCCAGACACTCCCAAGGTGGTGGACAAGCATGAGGGTCACAGCTTGGTTTGAGTCTTCAGGAGGCAGGAAGCTTCCTTACCATTCTGAACTCCTATGGTAGTAATAGCCCTCTATAGATGCTGCTGACTTCTGGAAGCAGATGTAATAGAAACCAGCAAAGGAAGCACCACTGATGTCCTTGATGGTGTGATCTGGGACTAGGAACTGCTCCTGCACACAAAACACAGGCTTCATTTTAAAATGTTGGTCTAATACAGCCCCACCCCAACCTGCCCTCCCAAACCAAATATTGGCACCCACTGAAGACATGAAGACATTCCTGGCTGAGCACTCCCTGCACTCTCTGCAGCACAGAGCAGAGACCACAGTGTCCCTTCACCACCTGCCACTGCAGGCACCTGACAGGGAAGCAGATAACTGAGAACAGAACCAGTTTTAAGAGTGGAAGACATCAGTTTCAGTTCAACACCTGTGCCCTGCAAGCCAGAAGCCAATTGCAAAACTAGGAGTAAGAGCCTGAGAATGAAAAGAAGGCTCCAGGGACATCTTACTGCCGCTTTGCAACACTTATGGGAGCTTATGAGAAAGCTGGAGAGGGACTTTGCACAAGGGTACGGAGTSACAARRCAAGGGGGAATGGCTTCAAACTGACAGAGGGCAGGGTTAGATGAGGTATTGGGAATAAATYCTTCYCTGTGAGGGTGGGGARGCCCAGAGAAGCTGTGGYTGCTCCATCCCTGGGAGCATCCAMGGCCAGRTTGGGTGGGGCTTGGAGCACCCTGGGATAGTGGGAGGTGTCCCTTGCCCATGGCAGGATGGTGGAACAAGATGATCTTKAAGGTCCCCTCCAACCCAAACCARTCTATGGTGACTCTRTGAYGATCCCAGCTGAAGAACAGACTGCATCAGACACACAGGCCCCACATGGACTGGAGACAGCAATTCTCCCATCCTCTGGAGCATCACCAAGCAAGATTTTCCTGTTGTGTCTTTAGCCATGACTGCAGCCCTTGAGGACACAATTAGCTAGACACGAGTTGCACTGGAACTCGCAAGTACAGTGGTTTTTTGGTGTTGGCAGGGTGAGATCTTTCATTAAACCATCATAGCTGGAAAAGCTCTCAGACACCTCAAGTTTCTGTCAGTGCCTTGCAAGCAGCTCATCAGAGAAGGAGACAGGCACGGTTTACCTTCCATCTCATGAAGACATAATCCCCATTTTTTAGATCTTCATAATCAAAGTCATCAGAGTTAAATGTTTTTGCATACTGGTAAAAAGCCTGGAACTTTCCCTGAAACAAAAATATAAAATAAAATAAAATAAAAGGATGCTTCTTCCAGGAATAGAACTCCTAGTACCAGCTGCTATTTAGGAGGGAAAAACTACAGATACCCATAGCCATATCTAGTCTGGATGGAGAAGGTCCTGCACTTCCAGAGGAAAATATTTTGACAAAAAAATAATAAACACCAAAGCCTGGCAAACCACAGCAAAGGTCAAGGTGGGGAGACAATCAGGTGGTTGCTGTGGCCCCAAAACACAGCAGAAGGTACACCATGCCCTGGGTACCAACTGCCCTACCTGTACTAGTGGGATCCCTCTCCCCTTCTCCATTCCACAGCAAGCCCCCAAAAATAAGCAGTGTGTTCTACTAGGGGGTCAAGAGATGGGAATTGCTCTTGCTCCCTTCAACCCCAGGGCCAAAAAGTAGAAAACAAGACATCCCCTCCCTCATCACAGATCACAGCTCACTGAAGGGACCTCTATCTGCAAAGATCCCAGTGGGGGGAAGAGTGAGACAGCCAGAAATGAGAGGTCTCCAGGCCTTTTTGCCAGCTCTTGCATGGGAACACGCTGCACCTCCTCCAAACCAGCAGCTCAGACTCACCCCCTGCCCCCARATTTATTTACCCAGTGTTTACGATCCACATCTTCATCAGCGTCCCACTTGCGCGTTAGGAACGGGTGTTTCTTACTGATTATTTCACCTTCRAAGAACGTGGTGAGGGTTGGGTACTCCTGGCAGAGGAGAGAAAAAGGTGAGGTCACAATTTTCACCTACGATTTCCATTGTCTACAAACCCAAGAGCAGATGAAGCTCCATGTACTCAGCAAAAAGCATCTCCCAGGCAGAGCTCTGAGCAATCTGAGGCTGCTGCTCCATCCCTCATCCTGCCTCACACCTCTCCAAAGCTGACTCTCCAAAACCATAGCCTCCATGCTCTTATTCCAGCCTTTCTCTGCTTCTCTCCTCACTTCACTAAGCCAGGAGCCGTGTCACTACTGGGCTGTGGGGAAGGTTTGGAACACATGTCTGATACAGAGCAGCTCCCCCAACTGGGGGGGTCTCAGCCTGGATAAAAGGACCCTCACTCTCCAAACTCCCTGACAGGAGGGTGCRSCMRGKKGGGGGKKGKYYYYKSYYCCAGGAAAGAAGCAATACTACAASAAGAAATRYCCTCAAATTGCAGCTAAAAKAAGGTTTAGAATGGATATTAGGAACRATTTCASTAAARGAGTGGTTAAAYWTTGGAACAGGTTGCCTAGGGAAGTGGTGRAYCTGGYTGTGTCCTGGGTCAGTCGYTGGATGATCTTAATGATCTCAATGATCTTAGAGGGCTTTCCCARCCTTAAAAGATTCCATGAARCTCCCAAMTGGACGATCACCTRTGACATTTACAGACAGCACTGCTCCCCAGCAGATACCCCGTTATCAAATCTACAACACACTCAATCCCTCCACTTCTTATTTCTGGCAGCAGCTTCTCTCATCCCACCAAGAAAGAAACAAAAGCCTTTACACAACAYCTTTTTGTGTTGTTTTGCAGTTAACACTCACCTCTGTAAGGCCTTTAATCTTCAAGTATCCACAGAGATAGGAGTTTTCCATATCCACATGCTAGAAAAGAGTGCAAAGTCCAACCATAAAAATAGGCATGAAGGTACATTCTTGATCCAAAGCAGTTTCTAACCCTTCCAAGGATAATTTCAGCTTCAGGTGGTACACATTGCCCAGTATTCACACTGCCAGCCCTTTTCCATGCTGGGAAACACCTGGAAAGATCATTTACAGGTGCCCAGCTCACCTCTGGCAGCTTCCACATCTCAGATCCACTCCCAAGGAAACACCCTCTGCCCAGAAGTCTACTGGAGGAAGCAAACCCTCTCTCCAGCCGGAAGGGATCTGACTCACAGTGTTCTCCAAGTACAAGCATCCCTGGAAGAATCACCCACACCCCCAGCATTTTGCAGGAGGCCTTTCTCCTAACTCTAAAGCTTTTATGCCACCTGTATTTTGAGTTAYCAGGCTGCACCTCTCTCCTCCTGCTGTGCACAAACTAGGCAAGGGTTTGCCTGCTCCTTTAAAAACAGGATTTTCCAAGTTTTTCCCTGACATCTCCAGATCCGCTTTCAAAACACGCAGCGACTTATTCAGGGAAGTGCAAACTGCAGCTGTGAGAAGATGGATCTTCTCCACCTGTGATCAAAGGACRGTAACATTTCCCTGTATGCAGCATAGGGAGAGCAGGCAGCCCCCTCTTCTCAGCTGACACACGCAAAACAGCCACGTTTTTGGAACACAAGCAGCGTTTTTAAGCACAAAAGCAGCATTTTTAGCACAAACGCACAGCCAGCCCCTGCGARGTGGCAGCATGCAGTGGAACTGAGCAGCCATGGGATGTCCCCAMCACAACAAATCCCACCAGGAACATGGAGAATTGAACATAAAAATACCCCGCTGCGCTGGAATCATCACAGAATCACTGAGGTTGGAAAAGATCTATGAGATCATCCAGCCCATCCTGTGACTGATTCACCACCCTGTCAACCAGACCGCAGCACTGAGTGCCACGTCCAGTCTTTCCYTAAACATCTCCAGAGATGGTGACTCCGCCACCTCCCAGGGCAGCCCGTTCCAATGTTTAATGACCTTTTCTGTGAAGAATTTTTTCCTAATATCGAGGGATAGGCTGATGCGGGTGCTGTCGCAAGGGGCCCGCAGGGCGGGAACGGCCACCGCGGCCTGAGGCGAGCGGGTCCCCTTCTCTCCTCAGGCCGCGACGGATGTTCCCGCCCCGCCAGGGCTCGGCTCTTCCCGCCGCCCCTCTCACCTGCATGACGACCTCCACCTCGTAGGCGTTGCCTTTGCTGCGCTGCTGCCCGCGGAACTTGGCCCCGCTGTACAGCAGCGAAGTGGCCACTCCGGGCTGCGCCGTGTTGATGGGGGGCGGCGGCACCAGGCTGCTAGCGGCCGCTCCGGTGGCAGGGGAGGAGGCCGAGCCCCCCGCCCCTCCAGCGCGGCGCCTCTCGCTCCGAACCGGCATCTCGGGGGGATCCCCGGGCGCCAGCGTGGCCGGGGCCGGGGCGCGGCCGGGGGACGCCGCCCGCTCCGCTCCGCTCCCTCACGCCGAGGCCGCCGCTGGGTCGGGGCCTCCCGGCAGCGCCTCCGCGCGCTCCCATTGGCCCTCGCGCGCATGCCAGAGGGGCGATTTTTTGCTCTGATTGGCTGCTGGAGCGGCGCCGTGCGTTGATTGGCTGCGCTGCCGCGCGGTGCTGCTGGGAAATGTAGTTTTTTTGTCCAGGCGATGTGGATTGGCTGCGGCCGCCGGCAAGATGGCGGCGCCCAGGGAGCGGCGCTGAGCGCGGTGGGGACGAAAGGTTGCTATGTCGTCTGTCGCGATGTGGCGAGGATGTCGCCGGCTGTGGTGGGCCCACTCGCCGCCCACCCGGCTCCCCCGCCTGCCTCCTGCAGCTGCCGGGAGCGGCCCGGTGGGGCCATGTGGGCGCCGGGCCTACGCCCCGCCGGCAGGTGAGCGAGCGCCGGGGCCGCTCCAGCCCCCTTTGGGAAAGGCGTCCGTCCCTGGGGACCTTCATGCCGCGGTCACCCCGGGCCACGGCAGGGCTGGGAGCGATATGGCCCCGCGGGGACCGTGCTCCCCACGGCCAGCTCGGCCCCACCACCCCCGCGCTCTTTTCGTGGCGTGAATGGGTGTTTGAAGGGGGCAGAGTTCACTGGCAGCACGGCCGAGTCCTAAGTGAACCAGTTTGTTACACTTGGGTTTGTGTTTTGTTGGGTTTTAGGGGTTTTGAGGGAATGGAATTCAGCCGGGGAGTTCTGGCCCCTGTATCCCATCCTGAGACTTTGCTGGAATCRTGTGGGTTTGAGAACAGTAAAATTAATCTCATTTTGTCTGAGGTGAGGCTGCAGAGTCGTGGTGACTCATGGCAAGGTTTTGGGARTCACTGATGAGCCTTGGGGCTCCTCTGGGGTACACACACTTWAATCTGTTTTTAGAGCTGTGCCTGAGGCATTTTCTGAGGCCCCGAAGCTTGCGGGTCGCTGAGCCTGAGCAAATYCTTCCATTTTCCCAGCGGGAACGTGTTTTTTTTAGCATGGAATAGCAGCAGACCTGCAGCCTGACCTGTTTGCAGTGCCCTTCACGAGGCAGATTTATGGGTTTGGGATTTACAGCCTGGTTGCTGCTGTCAAGGGAATGGCTTGTAGATTCTTCTTGCCTTGTGGGAGGGATGTGAACCTTTGGAATGTAATCCTGCTCTCAGGTGTTGGGAGTGCATGTAGGAGGTAGCAAAGGAGGCTGCTCCAAAAATGAGACCTGCAGTTTCCTCAGACTCACCTTGTCGGTGGAGCAGGTATATTCCTGAGCTGGAGGAAGCAGTGTCYTTCAGGGATTAATTTGTCCAATGTSACTGTAGTGGGAAAATCTGGAAARGTTRAYCCTGAAGTGAAACTCCTGAGGTTGGGAAACCACCCCTGCCACATTGAGGCAGGAGTGTAGCTGGTTCCAGTTGTTCCCTGGCCGTGCACACCAGCAGTGTGGTTGTCATCAGTTTCCTGGCACTTCCCCTCTGAGTGGAGCTCATTGGAACGCACACTGGAGCTCACAGCTTGGAAACCGTGGGTCAAGGATTTGATTTCTGTGGCYAGGCCACCTCAACAGCACCAAAACTCTGTGTGAGCTGTGATGGGGAGCAGGGGAAGGAGCTGAACATTCTCTTTGCCTTCTGTTTCTGCCCTCAGAAAGGAAGAGGTTCTACCAGAACGTGAGCATCTCACAAGGGGAAGGTGAGTACGGCTACTGGGATGGGATGGAGGGGCTGATCCCTGGGAGAGCTGTCGTCACCCCACACCACATCAGCATGGCACTCACAGCCCAGGCTGTGTCAGTGCCGTGTTTGTCACCAGCTGCTGTGCCCCTTCCTCATCCACAGCTTCCAAGACCGAGTGTATTCAAGTGATGGTGGGAAACCTGAGTATTCCTGGCCCTGTGCTCCCATCAGCTCCAGCTCTGAATCTGCTCCCACTGTGGGGTTGTCTGTTGTTCCTTAGTGCCTGCTCCTCTTTGATTCCCCAGGATTTCTACTCTGATTCCCCAGGAGGCTTTGAAATAAACCTGGATCACCGAAAGCTGAAAACRCCCCAGGCCAAGCTCTTCACTGTCCCCAGCGAGGCTTTGGCCATTGCAGTGGCAACGGAATGGGATTCCCAGAAAGACACCATCAAGTTCTACACGATGCACCTGGTGAGCATGGCAGGGTTGGATGTTGAGACCTCAAATGGTCTCCAAATGCAGAATGTGGAGGCAGCAGGTTGTCCTGCTCCTAATRAGCAGAAAGTCATTACTTTCTCTGGGCTGGCTGGTGCCTGTCTGAAGGGAATCTGTGTCACTGGGGAGGCTTGAGAAGGGGCTGGACTCTCAAGTCCTCACTATTCATTGGGAATAGTGAGGAGCAGAAGGAAATTATGAGCTCTGGAATAGTCCRTGGCCCTTATTCCCTGCTATTTAATGGGCCTTTTCCAGGGATTCTGAAAGATTTGAGAAGATACCTATTAAGAGCCACATTGTGTCCCTACACCCCCTTTAGCTGCACCCCTGGGTTGCTCATCTGCCACAAATCCCTCTGCTTCTTCTTGGCATAGCACCATGGAAGCTGCTGCTTCTCCAATTCTTGAATAACAGCGGTTTCAACTGCCTTTATCCCCAGACCACTCTGTGCAACACAGCGCTGGACAATCCCACGCAGCGAAACAAAACACAGCTGATCCGAGCAGCTGTGAAGTTCCTGGAGACAGACACAGTCTGGTACGGGATGGGGGCCCAGCTGGATTTTGGAAAGAGGGTTGGGGAAAGTGAGAGAAAACATCTGTTCTAACCCAGTGGTGGYGTGGCTCTGATCTGTGCTGGTTTTTGCCCAAGGGTTTGAATTAGTTTAGATTGGTCCTACGTGTGCAAACCTGGTTGGAGTCTGCACCCAAAGAAGGAGAACAAGATCTGGTCCTTTGTTGAACTCTGTTTTGGACATCTCCCTGCTGGGCAAGGGTGGGAGCTACAGGAAGTGAAGATCTTGGAGAAAACAGCTTTGAAAGGCCTGTGAGGATCTGTCAGCCAGTCCCTGGCACTCCTGTCCAGTGCAGGCAGCTCAGACTACTTGTACCAGTCCCAAAATGCTCTTCATTCCTTAAAGTCCCTGAGGGCTGTAGGATCACGCCTGCTCCTGCCCAGGCTCCTGTCCCAGCCTCCACTGGCAGCTGCACAGTTCCTGTGGAGAGAGAGGAACAGGCTTCCCCCACCTGCCCKTGTGGCTTTGGTCACACTGGGGGCAGGGAATGCTGAGTTGAGGCACTGGGCAAGGAGAAAGAGGACTGGTCCTACATAGAGTTGCAGTGGCATCTTTACCCTCCTCTCACTGCTAAACCTCACTTCAGCCTAAGGCTTGGAGCCACCTGCAGTTTTCAGTTGGCTGCTTCACTGTTCTGTTTTGTAGTAAGGTAGAATTGTCCTTCCTGGAATAAGGAAAAGCTCTGAAGTTTGGGAAGAGCAGGGGGATTGCTGCCTGGGTGGACAGCAGGTCCCTGTTCCCCTTGCTGTGGGTCTGGTGGGTTCAGTGTCCTTCCCAGAGGTGTGTCCCAGCCTGGGAGTGATCACCCAGTGTGGTTTTGTTCTGTGATGTGATTTGTTCAGCTATCGTGTGGAGGAGCCTCCAGCCTTGGCAGAGCTGCAGAAGAATGAATGGGATCCCGTGGTTGCCTGGGCTGAGAAAAGGTGAGAGCTCCAAAGTRCTCCTGGCTGCTTAGGCCCTGCCCTGCTGAGCCCAGGAGCTCTGCTTTGTGAGCCCTGGGCCTTTTCCCTGGGGTTTGCTAAGGGTTTGGGTGACCATTCCAGGTACAACGTGACAATTGGCTCCTCGACCAGCATCTTGGGACCAAACATTCCAGCCAGCACCAAGGACACCTTCATCAGCCATCTGGCATCCTACAACATGTGGGCCCTGCAAGGTGAGCAGGGCTGGGCCAGGAGCTGTCTGCTCAGGCTGGGCCAGTGAGGAGGTGGTTCCTGTCCATCAGGCAGGAGAGTGACTGTAATGTTTTTCTTCTGCTCTGAGTGTGGAGGTTTATGTTTTAAGTCTGCAGGCCRGGCTCTGACCTGCATTTGTCACAGGCAGGGATTCTGCCACTGGTGTTCAGGATCTGACTATGCTGTCCCATGAGCTGTTTGCTCCACCTTAGCACAAATAACTTCTTTAATGCCAAACCTTCTAATGATTTAATCCCTAGCTTTGTTGTTACCAGGAAAAGAAATCAGGCTTAGTACTCCAAAGTGCCCACACTGTGCACTGTCCTCACTTTTTCATCCTTATATCCCACTTAATCTTGCCTGACTCATCTGAATAACACTGAAAGATAATGAAATGAAGGGAGGCTTGCTTTGCTCCAGACCTGAATGAGCAGCAGGCAGTGAAACCCGAAAGGACACAGAATGCTTGAGCCTGGATGGGCATCTCTTTCCTTTGCACAGGGAAAGGTTGTGGCAGAATAAAAGGAGGGGGTGTCCAGGGCATAGCCTTTGTCACGGYGGTGGCAGGGCCAGCACGATGCTCTGTGCCTGCTGTTAACCACCTGAGTGCCCAGGTGCAKGTGGGAGGATCACTGGTCCTCCCTGAGGGGGTACCACAGCCTGCCTGTCTCTTCAGAACGTCTGCAGATGCTGCTGTAATGCTGCAGAAAACAGCCATGAATCTTGTTTGGTTTGGGTTATTCCCTTGCAGGTATAGAATTTGTAATCACCCAGCTGAAATCACTGATTCTGTCCATGAGCCTGATTGACAGGCACATTACAGTAGAGAAAGCCGTGCTTYTGTCTCGCCTGGAGGAAGAATACCAGGTAAATTATGTTACAAAACAGCCCTATAATTCAAATAGCAATAATCTCAGCATGACAAATGCATCCCCCACCACAAATAACTGGCAAGGGAAGTGCCTGCTATAGCAGGAGACGTTCCACTCCACCAGTCTCCCTGTCTGAGAGCGTTTGGAGTGTGCTGCTGCAGAGCAACACCACGGGCGCAACAGCCCAGAGTGCTCCCAGGGCTGCCACTTTCTTTTCACAGAGCCCAGATGGCTGCTTTTCTCCCCCTCTAATCTGAAGTGCAAAGTTGTGGCTGGCTTCTCTTGCTGTGGATTATCCAGCTCACCAACCAAGATACCAAGGTTGCTGGAAATTTGCTTCGTGTGAAGCTTTCCCTGTCCCAAAAGTGGCTGAAGTTGGGACTCTTCATCCTCCTGTTAAGAGGCTTTGCCTCAGAACCCAGGAGAGATGAAACATCCTCATCTGGAGATATCCCTGCCTCAGCAGTCGAGGATCAGCTCATTTCCTGGGGTGGGGGGGAGCGTGTTACCTGTACTTCACAAACACGAGAGGGGAGGCTGAGAGCTGCTGAGCTGCTTTGAGTATAATCCATGTTCCTCCTCTCCTTCAGATTCGGCGCTGGGGCAACGTGGAGTGGGCCCATGACTACGACTTGTGTGAGCTGCGTGCTCGCACAGCAGCTGGGACTCTCTTTGTTCACCTGTGCTCAGAGAGCTCGACTGTAAAACACAAGCTGTTGCAGGACTGAGGCAGCTGGACAGGGCACAGGAAGAAAATGTCCAGCTGGGAATTGCTGGCCTGACCCAGTGRATGGTAGCCACCTTCCTGCCATTCCATTTTTCCTGGGATCAACTTATGTGCTGTGGTTTTGTGGGCAGCTCCTCACTTGGATTGCCTACTGCAGTGCAGCACACAAGGAGAAAAGGTCAAGGTGAGCTTCCTCTGAATCCCTAAGCCAGCAGCTCTGTCCTTTCCTGGTGTCTGTAACTCATCAGAGGAGCTCCCACGGAAGAAACAGCTTCCTGGGCAGGGCACGGCACAGACATACCCAGCATATGCCACATGTCTTCATAGCTGCCAGCTCCTGACACACACTTGTTATGGAAATCTGAAAACAGACTCCACTGCATCTGTTGTTCATCCCTTGGCGTGCCTGTCTGTAACACCAGGGTCTCTGTGTTCCATTAAAGACTCGCCCCTGTGAGGTACTGAAAGCTGTGTGTCTTTGTTTTAACCGCCAAACCGAGGGGTGGGTCCTGAGCTGCCGGGTCCTGGGCAAGTGTTGGGATGGCTCCAGGCATTAAAAATCACAGACCAGAGCAGGCACTAACTACTGTGTGAACCACTCCGTGCAGCTGAGGAGGTAGCAAGGAGACAACTGTGTAGTTCTGGAACAGGAGAGATAAAACCTGGGCTCCAGCCATCTTCAGAAGCACAGAGCATCATGAGCTGAATCTGTTTGACAGGCAGCACCAGCCACGGGCTTTTCTGAGACCTGCTCTATCTCTGGCATGCATACACAGCCACCCTCTCGTTTAACCTTCCCACCTTCTCCTTGCTGCTTGCCTGGAGCAGCACCGCCCTGGCCAGCACCATTCCTCAGAAGCTGCCCACAAGCGAGCGTGGCAGCGGCTGTCACCGAGCAAGGAGGGGAATTAATGACTCCACGCTTGGCTGTCGCGAGCGGCGGCGCGTGAGCTCCTRTGGAACCATTGATTTCCCTTCCTGCTGGCTGGGGGCTGCTCTGCTCACGCTGCAGAAAGCCGCTTGTGAGAGGGGGTGAGAAGATGAGGCTCCCAGGCATACGGAGCCCCCGCCAGCCTTGTGCTTGCTGAGCTGGAAACCTGCTGTTATCTCGGGGGTGGTTTGATGGAGAGTGCTGCTCTCCCGAGCTGCTGCCTCGTGCCAGCRGCTCACAGGTTCCTGCCACTGTGCTCGCAGGTACCGAAGCTTTCAGGCATGATATGCTATGATGATTTAGTTCAATCAGCTCACAGCTGATCCATAACCCCTTGTGACCAGGTCTGAGTTGTCTGCACGGGCTTCGTGCCAATGTGATGGAAGAGACAGGGCTATGGATGCTTTTCCAGAGTCAAGGAGTAGCTTTTATTTGCAGTTTRTGGTAGGATGGAAGAAATGTGCATTTGGTCTGAAATGTCCCAGGCAGCCTGGGCAYAGAGAGGCTGCTGGGGGCTGTCCTGTGTGCCCCAGCTGAGGCAGCTGCCCAGCCCTATTCTTTAGGCTCCCGGAKCCCTGTGTTATCCAGCTCCTTCTGGAGAGCATCGATGAAGCAAATCACCTTTCCAATACAGGCGCGGTTTCTGTCGCTCTCGGTTTGGAAAGCCTGGACAGATTGAAACCAAACAGTGAAATCTGCAGGCGTGTCAAGGTCCCTGGGGCACCAAGGGCTCCAGCAAAGGTGCGAGAGCATCTCTCCTCACAGTGTCTGTGCCACTTGGGCCAGACCTGTCTGTGCCCCATCCCCCTGAGTGTGAGGGTCTCTTACCTTCTCTGTCACTGATATCTGCCACTGGTAGGTGTTGCAGAGCATGTCACACTCTCGCTTACCAATCTTCCGCAGGCGGACATCGTGGGACATGTTCATGCCGTTGACAAGGGTGTCTTTCTCATCGAGGAGCTGGGAGGTAACATGACCAGATGAGAGGAGGGGGTGGGCACACAAGGAATGAGCAGCACAGCAGTGCTCAGAGGGAGAAATCAGCCTTCTGCCTCAACCTGGCAATTCCCTACTCATCAGGATGGATCTGGTGCTTTACCCTTGGCCCCGCTATGGCGTAATGGGGTATTATCCCTAGTACAGATAGGGAAACTGAGGCAGCACCCTCGACCTCACATGCTGGAGCAGGGCAGGGCAGTTCTGTGCAGGCAGGGCTGCTGTGCAGCTGGTGTTGAAGCAAGGCTGTATATGCTCTAGCACGCCTGGAAATGGAAAATCACACTTGGAAGGGATTCCTGCGCTGTTGGCACTGGCTGTTAATCTTCATTTTTGGAGAGTCCCAGCTTCTAATGGAAGCAGTGACTTCCCTCATGGCTCTAAATAGAGGGTGGCTTTGCTAACCCATAATGACTCTCCTTCTGCAGCCAAGTGCAGCTGTTGGACAAATGAATTCCCTTCTCCATGGGAATGGATGGCAGYGAAGCAAAATGGGTGCGTGGCAGCGGTGCGGAACCGCCACCATCTGCACAGACCATAAAGCAGGAGCTCCCCCCGGGGCTCAGGGGTCTGCTTTGTGTCTGTCAGTTCTTGATTACCTGGAGTGACAGGGGGCTGGGATAATCTGGACAGAGCAAAACCACAGCTAATGCAAATTCAAGTAATTTAGCCACTAAATGAAGGAATAATGGAGGCAAAAAGGGCAGCAGCGTTGCTGAGTGGAGCACTGCAGCAATTTTGGGGCTTTTGGAAAGGCTCCTGGGATCTCTACTGGCACAGCAAGACCAARGGCTCAGTGGAAGGCTCCCTTTAAAGTGCCACATCCTGCCTCCAGATCAGMTCATGGGCTCAGGAGCTCCAGGAAGGGATTTTTAAATCACTGAAGCAAACAGAGCCCTGGTGCAAGAAATTTAGAGCGGTGTTGGAATTCTGCTGAGGGAGCAGGGGGAATCTGAACAAAACCAGCTGTGAGTGAATGCAGCAAAGATGCTGCCTGAGTGCCTGGAAATCAGCCAGAGCAGTGAGTTGTACTGGAGGCAGGATGGAGACTTCCTCAGCACCTCTCCTGGGCTGCTGCCACCAGCTCTGGCAGTGCCCAGGGAAACCTGCAGTGCAGTTCTCCCCTGTCCTAGTCAGTGGAGATGTCCAGAGACACCACAGTTTAGCCAAGTGGCTGGACCCTGYAGGAGGGAGGTTAAGCTGTGGTTCAGGTAAGGCTCTGGCAGCACTGAGCCTCCTGGAAATGCTGTCCCTTCAGACAAGAGGCTGTGGCCTCATTTTCTTGCTGACTCCCCCACAGAGATGAATTGTTTTGGTGCCCTTACCTTTATCATATCATCTGGCAAATCCTCTATGAGCCTAGCCTTGTCTGCTTTCTCCAGGGTGGTGATGGTGATCTCCATCAGCTTTTCATGGTGTTGGTTTTCCAGGTCCCGGCAYTGGTTCATCGTAAAGAGTGTGGTTAAGGAAAAATCTGACCACACCACTCATCTGTGGAGATTAAATGACCTCCTGTGACTGGGACTGAGTGTCTGCACAGTGGGATTCTGCAGAATCTACTTTCAGCACARTAGAATTTAGATATTTCTGTGCTCTCCAGAGTCTCCACATGAAGAAGCTGGGTACCTTAAATGACCACTCCTCAAAGCTGGGATTTTCTGTTGATTAAAATTGAAAAAACAAAGGTTTTTAATTGGTGGCTCATTTTTGGATTTATAGGTGAGGTGTAGGTACATGACTGGGAGGTCCAGGCCAACATACTGTGAAAAGGATATATCCCTTTAATGTTTTCCATGAATGTTGATGCCATGACATCAATGCTTCTTTTGAAATTCTGTAGTAGGTCCTTAACAGAGGGGAAAAAGAGGAAATATCACAATGAAAACTTGCATAAACATAACAGGGAGTCAGGGAGTCTAGGAGGAATCTACAATTTATTGTAATTTGGACTCACTGCTGTTATTAGCACAGTCAGAAACTGAGCTGCCTCGAGCATTTAAAGTGTTTTCAAAGTGCTGCAAGATTTTTTTCCCTTCTTCAGGGACAGAAGATCAGAATCAGTTTATTGTAGGGAAGTTGACTGAATACCACCTTTACCCAGTACCTGGAGTAAGCCAGGTGATCCATTGTTACCCTCACCTAAGCAATGCCTGTTTGAAGAGGGCTGTATTCCCATACCCTGCCGTGCTGAGCCTCCTTGGCTGTATCAAGAGCCTATTGTCAGAAGCAYAAGCCCTGCCTGGGCTTTACTGCAGCTTTTGGTTTAGTCCTCAGAAATTAAAATTGCTTCTGCTGATTTCCTCTCTCAGAAATGACTGATGGAGGGTCTATGAAGTGTTGCACTTAAATGTTTTGGTGCCCAAATCCTGCAAATCCAGCAGGGCACACAGGGGGAAATGTTTCTGCTCATCCCATCAGTGACTGCAGATATGTGAGGGCCCACTCAGAAAACACTAAAAAGGCACAATCTTGATGCAGTCAGGATCTATTTTGTGCTGCTACTTTCTGCCATCCATGCTCACAAAACTAAACTGCTGCACACAGGCCACGGCTCCTGCTGGCTCATTTTAAACAGATTATTTTGGCTTTTTTCCTTTGATGAAGATGCACATCAGCAGCCCGCCCTAGTTTTTGAGGAAAAGTCTGGGGAGGAAAAGGCWGCTATTATGCAAGCAAATGCAGTAAGCCGAGCAGCAATGTGTGTAATCTTATAGGCAAAGATCAGCTTCAAAGAATGACACCTCTAGAATCCCAAATGCTATGCAGTGACTTGTGCAGACCTATAAAATGAGTGCACAACCTCCCTTTCTCCAAAGTGTGGGAAATCAACTTGCATAGATGTGAAGGCCATTCTGTGTTCTGCTCTGAGAAATAGAAATCTGTTGTAAGGTATTGATGTGCAGGGCCTGATCTCACTCACCCACATCAACTTGGAGCAGAGAAAGAATAAGATGGAGACAAAACATTTTCCTGAGTGGAAGCCCTGTGCCCCACTTTTTGTCAGTGAGCTGCTGCACAGGGGTGCAGCGACAGAAAAGTGATCCCACCACGTTCTGYGTGTTCTGTGTGGCTGTGTGGTATCCCAGGTGCTGTGTCTTGGCTCTCACCTCCAGGTCGTTGGATATCAGCACTTCCAAGGTCATGAGTGCATCCCACAGCTGAAGGATGTCCTCCTTGCCCTGGGCTCGTTTAGACGCAGCGATATCACGACTCCTGGCGTGATGAATCTCATCCAGCCTCTAAACAGAGAGATACATATATTACTTATGGTTTGTGTTCAGCACTCCATTGCAATTTAATTAACTCGTTACATATGTGAGAAGAGTTCCTGCTGCTGATTAGCTGAAATGAAATGTGATGATTCAGGGAAGTCTCAAGATTTACATACTGGGTAGTCAACAGTGCTGAGGTTTGCTGCTGCAGGGGGATTGGGAAAACTCTTCCTCATCCTTCATGCAGCAGAAGACGTTGCCCCTTCTATGCTTCCAACTTTGGTTCTCCTTCATTTCGAGCAAAAAAAAAAGAATATAATATTTTATTCTTGACATTGCTGGCTATGAAGAAGAAATTAACAATTGCTTCAGAGAAAGAAACRCAGGCCTAAATCCTGATCAACTTCTTGCCAAGGAGAATCTTGACTGACTTCCAGTAGGGTCAGGATTTAGCATTCTGGATATAGAATACCTATCATTGCCTGCCTTCCTCTTACAGCAAGGATTTATTGCCCTTCAGAATTATGTATTGGCGTCACTTTTGTATCAGGMAAGATTTATGTTTTCTTGGATAAAAAGAAAAAAAATCCTCTTGTGCTGAAGGTGTTGTTTTCGAGTCTGTTTAAAATGAGTTAACAATCAATTGTTAAAAAAGGAGAAAAAATATATGTTTTATTATGTCTAATTTACTTCTTCTGAGAAGGAAAGGAAGAGGCTGAAGTAAAGAATTCTGTTGAAAACTCCTGCCAAGGCTTGTGTCTGGAAATGGGGTGGATTACCCAAATTTTGCAGTGGTAAAAGGGGGAAGGAGAGCAAGGTGTCATCTTCTCTAATGTAAACAAGTTAGGAGGCTCAAAAGGCTCCAGAGCCATTCAAGCTGCACCTCTGGGAGCAATAACTTCAAAGTTCAAGGCCTTTAATCCTCCATAACCAACTTCAGAGAGCACAGTGATTTTACAGGTTTACCCAAGTTTACATGAAAGGATTACAGGCAGACAAACAGCCTTAAGAACAGCTCACAGACTGCAGTCTGCTGGGGCCCCTGTGCCTTTTGAACTCCTCCAGCAATTTTAAATTATGGGGAAATGCTGTTAAAACACTGTGTTCAGTTTTGATACCAACTCCTCTAATATTTATACAAAAACCAGCATGCTGACCGCTGCATCCTGTTTAGAGAATACTAGAACCCCAGAAGAGTTTGGGTTGAAAAAGACCTTAAAGATTATTCCATTCCACCCCCTACCATGAGCAGGGATACCTTCCACTAGATCAGGTTGCTCCAAGCCCCATCCAGCCTGGCCTTGGACACTTCCAGGGATGGGGCAACCACGGCTTCTCTGGGCAGCCTGTGCCAGGGCCTCTCCACCCTCACAGGGAACAATTTCTTCCTAATATTGAATGAAATTTCTTCCTAATATTGAATCGAATTTCTTCCTAATATCCCATCTAAGCCCTCCTTCATCTTAAGGCTATTCCCCCTTGTTGTCACTCCATACCCTTGCAGCCTAATCCATAGCTGAGCCTGTAGGTCAGAGAGAAGTGATAGGGCAAAATCTGGCCACAGCCATGTTCCTTTGAGTTTTGTTGTTGTTGTTTCTTTGTTTTTGTAGGTTTCAGAGGGTTTGTTTTGCTGTTTTAGGGGCTTTTTTATGGATGATACAGTGAGAATTCAAATGAAAGGTGACTGAATCTTCAYGTCAAACTTTTGGTTGGAATGAGATGACCTTTAAGGACYCTTCCAACCCAAACCAYTCTGYGATTCYGTGACTCTGGTCGTGCTGCCAGCTCGTGTCCCAGCCAGAACTGCTGGATTCAGTTTTCCAGCATGAATCAGCAAGGTTCGAGGCCCCAGGAGCAGARTGACTCAGCAGCTGTCAGCCTGTGACAGGCACTGAAATAAAAAAGTGACCTGGTTTCCAGCAGGAGCCAGCGCTCGTGACTCTGCTGGTGTCAGTTGTCAGGGACTTGCTCTTTCAGCTGACAGTGTTACCAGGCTTTAGCCCTCCCTTATTTTTTTCTGTGGAAACAAAATCATGATCCATCTATTATACATGGTTAGAAAGGGATCTCGCTAGAAGCTACTCCCTGAGCAGCTGCAATGGGTGGCTGTAGTTGAGCAGAATGAAAGGAGAAGGTTTCTGCTCTAAAAGACTGGAAATACATTAAAATAACTTTATCTAATTTTTTTTTGCTTATAGTTCTTTGAGCTGTTGTTGACAAAATGAACTGAAGCAGAAAATTGCTTCAAAATAAACGGAATACCCTGCAATTTCTTTCCTTTTCTTCCCGATTTTTCAATGAAGGAAGAGCTATTGGAGGCTTCAAAAAGAAGAGGAGTAGCAGTAAATATCTCTCTCTCTTGATTTTATAAATTAACTTCTGTAGATACTATAAGTTAAATTTACAAAAAAACCATTTAAACTGAAAGAGGGGTTGAGTATTTCCATATTCTTAAATATTGGTAGCTTTTCTGGATTGGAGTAACTTGCCCAAAAGGTGAAATTTCAATTCCCAAATTCTTTTTCTACATAAAGTATTAAAAAACTTGTAACATTATGTTAGTAACATTATATATAACATAACATAACATAAAACATAACATAACATAACATAACATAGAACATATATAACAAAACAAATTTTCTTCATATAAATTGGTGTTGTAAGAAACATAAGAAACATAAGAAAATATCAGTGACTGATCACTGGAAGAGGTTTCCCAGAGAGGCTGTGGAGTCTCCATCCTTGGACATATTCATAGTCCTGGGCAGCCTGCTGTACGTGGTCCTACTTGACCAGGACCAGACAACTTCCAGAGATCCCTACCACCCTCACTTCCCTCACTTCCACCACTCTGTGATTYTGCCATTAGGGATCAAGTATAGCTTCCCATCACAGCAGAATAATTTTCCTAATTTTAATGGAGTTACCCCATTTTCAGCGCAATTAAAAGCTGGTATATGATGTAGAGAAATCATGTATCAAACAAACAAAAATAGAACATTACCCTTTGGTTCCGAGTCTCAAAGTCTGAGATTATTCTCCTGCTTTCCTGCTGGTTGACTGTCAGAATTTCATGGAATCTTTTGTAGAAATTAGAGACTTCAGCTTCTCGTTTTTCAAGCTGTTCCAGTCCGTAGTTATATAGGTTCCGACAAACTGAGACAAACTCCTCCTTGTATGTGACAGAAGAGTCAAGGTTTTTTACTTGTTCAGTGGAGCAACACATTATGTTCCTTCTACCTCTGCAAATCTGAGAAACAAGAGCTGCAAGTGACTTCTATGTAAAGTCTGTGGTTCTTGCTGGGAGCAGGCTGCCAAATATTCTGTCTGGGGCAGGRCTGGGTCACCCATTCACATTTCATGCATTGGATTTTGCTGCCTTAAGGGTATGGAGAAAGCTGTGGCMACCTGAGGGGGAAAAAGCCTTGAGGAAGAGAAGAAAGTACATTCACTTGCCTGACTCTTCTGACATAGCAGCAGAACAAAGCCTACAACCCTATCTGTCTTCACAAGTGWGAATACAGTGCCTGTGTAGTTAATAAATACAGCTCTGGAGCCCACAGCCAGAGCACAGAATAAACTACTGACTTGGTAGCATCACAAAAATAACGTCAATTTTTCTTCTGCTATTATCTTGGCAATGGAATTGTTTCTGGAGTCTATTGTAGTTAAGCTGTGATGCATTTTTCCCCAAGAGTGTAATGCAATTTTAAGGAAGGTCAAGTTACTGGCCTTGACAATACTCTATTAATCTGAATGAGAAAAGAAAAAAAGAAAAGGAACGCGTCTGCTTTCTGCTCCCCCGTGTAGGAGCAATGATCAGAAAAATGTGCTGGCCTGGAAACTTCACGTTGCCAGTTCTGGCAGGTTGTGAGATACGCGACTTGTATCGTTCTGATTAGTCTGTTCCTATCTCCTACCACTTCAATTTCAACACGATTTTAGCGGCTGTGCTCTTACAATCTAACTGACAGAGATTTATCTTCCAGCTCATTTTAAACTTTAAGTGGATTCCAGACTTAAAGAAAGTACAAAGTCTTGATTCTTGAAGGGTCAGACGAGGAGGCTACAGAAATCGTGTTTGATTCAATGGAAGGAAAAGGAATATGGTAATTACAAGAGTGAGAATTTAAAATGCTAGGATCTCATGACCTGTTGGGGATAGCAATGAGTAGTTTTACAAATGGGATGTTTCAAGCTGGGCTGGCCAGCTTGCCAGTAATATAAACCATTTGTTTGGAGCCCTCATATTTCACAAGATATCAAGCCTTAAAGCTGTCAGTGGTCTCACAGCCTTGCAGCGTAATTTTTGGTACCGTTCCAAAATTGAACACAGACTGTCTCAGATCTTAGATCAATGTAGCTTTCAGCTCTGGACAAAAGCAACAGATGAAGAGTCCCTGTGGATGCACTTCCTTCTYAACTCAAGGCATTACCTTTTAGCTGTAGGTATTCCAAACCCAGGAAGGATATGACTCCAGCAGCTCTTCCACTCCAGGGAGGGGAGCCAGTTTGGCAATTTCTGTATCCTCCTCATACAGACTGTCAAAYAGGAATGATCCATTCAGGTACTCAACAAAGGCTGTCTTTGAAGAGAAACAGAGCAAAATAAGTAAAATGAAGATGCCAATCTGCTGCCAGTCCTCAGGATGTGTCTTTGCTATAAACACCTGACCAGCAGCAGAGCATTGGTGCAGGCACAGTTATATGAGCACAGCAGAACACCAACTGGAGTGAAACCCAGTGCAGGGGTTTTCTGCTACAACTCTGTATAGCCCAAGGATAGAAAACACTATTAAATATCATACCAGATCATGGAATCATAAAATGGCTTGGGTTGGAAGGGACCTTAAAGATCATCTCATTCCACCCCCCTGCCATGGGCAGGGACACCTCCCATTAGACCAGGTTGCTCCAGGCCCTGTCAGATCTGGCCTGGAATCCTTGGGGCAGCCACAGCTTCTCTGGGCAACCTGTGCCAGTTGCCAGGATAAGACATTATCACATACAAACACTTATTGCAAGGCTATTAAGCCTTTCAAATAAGGAGTTGGTGAACTTTGGGGAGGGACAAAGGGAAGAGTTTGGTGTCCTCCCTGTCACTAAACCACTAAACTTCAGCCACTCTGATCTTCTAGAGGTCTGGAATATGGAGCCAGGACACAAATGAAAGCATCATTTCACCTCATCTTGCCTGTAGTCTGGTCACAGGACTACAGTGATCTCCAAAAGTCCTTAAAAGTTTAATCATAAAACTAATGAAAAGCTTAACTTAGTGTGAAGGAGAAAAAAMCACTTGCTTCACCATGAAAATGTTAACATTTCTCTCAGACCTGTAATTTTCTTAATCTCACGTCAGGCTGATAAGCTCCCTGGGTATGATTTACTATTTAGCTTTGCAGGGTCTCTATCGGTACTTTCATTGTTCAGCCCAAAGAATTATGTTTCCCCATGTCACGTGTATTTCACAGCAGCTCCTGTTTTCTTCCAAAAGATAAGTTTCAGAGATCACTGAGATTAATCTGAGCCTTAGTTTCAGCCGAGTTGATGTTAACCTCTCATTAAATCTTCAAGTAAGTAAAAGACAAGTCAATATGTGTTGTGCTTCTTTCTCCTGAGACAATACACAACCAGCYAAAGAAAACTTACCTGGTGGTACTCCAGCTCTTTCTGCTTTGCTTCTTCTATCTCCTGCAGAGCAAAGACCTGACCCTCCTCTTCTTCCAATGGCTTAGTAAGATCTTGATACTTGAAAGCTGCAGCTTCTCTCTGAGAAAAAGAAATAAAATGTTTGTATTAGATTATGCAGCATTGCTGAACAAGTCTGGGCACAAGAAACTGATCTTTCTAGAATGTGCACCAGAGTGGCATCTGCATCTCCATTTCTTCATGGGCTTTTTATTAAACTGCTTAGGAAATTTGTAATCTAATCCTCATCCCATTTTTTGCTGCCATATTACTCTGTTTCTGCATTCAATGCATTTGAGATAATTCAGTCCCAGGAAGCTTTTCGCTCTCCATTTTCTCATATTTAGAGTTGGGTTTTTTCCCCTTTTAGCAGGAAGCTCTATTTTGATTTCTAGAATTTGAGCTCCAATTTGATCAGTCAGYGAGGTTAATACATTTTCTAGGGAGGAGAAGGCTCTTTGGAGGAGTGGATGGCAAGGTAGTACCAGGGGCAAGAACCTCATTAGCTTGAAACTGAAGCTTGACAAATTTAAGTATGCAATTCACTGATGTCCCTGGTGAGCAAGGACTGCATTTCATGACCTGGAAAGCCCTTCCAGTCCTATGGTAAGAGCAATGTATATTCTAAGTACAGCTCCTGCTCTGTGCCAAGCAAATTTACAATTAATCATGTTCTTTGGTTACTTAAAGAAAACACTCTGAACAAAAACCTCATCTTTGTTCCACTGAGCACTGGGATGATACAGCAGYTCCACAGGTTACTGGTGAGGATGAACTGTCTTGTTCTCAGAAATCAAGGGTGGGAAGTGCATCCAGGCACCTGCTTTCCTGCACAGTCTGTCAGTCTGCTACTGAAACAAATCACTCTGTGAGCAGCAGGACCACCAAGGCTCCTTCCCCCTGGATCCACATCTCAAGACTGATTTCCTCTGAGATTCTCTAAGAAGACTTGTGCTCACAGTGCAGGCTCTCTGTGGCAACATAAACCGGGCCCCTCTCCCACACACAGCTGCTGATTTTCACAAAATCTGTGAAGACATCATGCTTCTGACACCTCTGCCTCTCTGTCAGATTTGACAGAATTTGGCCTACAGGTTCACAGCTGTTACGTGGAAGCAGAATAAACAYTGTGTGTTTCTGTGAGCCTGATTTCTGCAGGGAACCTGCCCCCAGTGCTGGAATATTGCTGGCACACCAACAAAGCAAAGCTCTGTAAGATGCTGTTGCCTGATTTCCCGATCAGGGAATGCAGAAATCTCACCGTGGACTCTCTCACGAGTTTGAAGTCCAAGTACACGAGGCTTGGAAGATGAGCAACAACAAACAGTGTGTAGTCCTCGTGGTTGCAGAAAGGATTCCCGCTGAGGTTCAGTGTCCGTAGGTTTTTGAGTTTCCTTAAATAGATAACCTGTGCCAAAGGGAAAGAACTCTGTACTTCCCAGTGCTGGGGGAATTTAGTGCTTTCATTACAGTTAAGTTGCAATACGTATTCTACTCTGCTGCCAAATTCACGCAACATTCAACTATGAGTTTCTAATGGTTTTGGGAAAGGAAATACTTAAATTCATATTCATCTAGAATATCTAGAAAATAGGGGGAGAGATAAGGCAGATGAAGTGGACAAATCATAGGTTTTAAATTGGTAATATGCCCTCAAAAGAGCCCTAAATAAATCCTTGTCTCCCTCTTTTTCTCGTGTGTAGCCACTTATTCCTTTGCTAGCTTTCATGGGAGCCAATAGGAATTTTGCCATGGCTGAGAGCAGTAACAGAACTGGGCTCCCTTGAGTCAATAATCTAAAAGAGAAATGGCTGCAGTAAGCACTTAGCACCAGGACAGAGGACCAGAATCATAGCTCATACTACTTAGAAATCATCAAGGAGAATTTTATCCCGTAAGGAGGGGCTTGGACGCAGTGGGAAATGTGAGTTTTAGAATATCTGATTCTTCAACAGGGAATATTTGCAAAGCCAGGGAACACTCACATCTTCCAGAATGGTCAGRTTATTCTTCCCTATGGAGAAAATCTGCAGCTCTTGCAATGTATCCATGTTCTCAATTTTAGACACTCTGTTACTGTAGAGACTGAGGTCCTGCAGTTTGACAAGGGTATCCAGGCCCTCAATTACTTCAATATTGTTGAAGGACAGGTCTGGGGAAGAGTTTAGAAATCAAACATTAAATTATTTCTAGCAGAACACCCTGATTAAGCCCTTTTACCCTAGTTTTGGAGGTAGGAGATTATGTACAGATTTTTCTCAGGGGTGGTCAGTGTCCCACAGGAAAATCTTGGCATTAAATCATCCTTCGTCCCTATTTCCTTCTTGCAACTGTCCATGCAACTTTTAAGTGAGAGGAACAGCTGAAGTTATTCCATGCAGAGTCCACATACACAGCCTGAAAGGGACTTCTGCCTTATGGGGAAACACAAAACAAGAGGTGAGGAAATGCCYTAAGAGGGGAATTTCTGTGACAAATCTGATGCTGTCTTGTTTCTGGCAGACTCTGGCCTGCCACACCAGTGCCACAGCCGTGGTCATTCCTACAGGACCAAGATATGGCAGTTCCATGTCAGAGGAGTTATGCAAAGGCTCACTTCAGCTGTTTCTCTCATTGAGATGTCCTCTTCTCTTGCCAGAACATCTCTCCTAACACCTACACTCACCATGACTAAGGGCAGAGTTTGCCCTTGGGCTAGTACTGAGTGAGCCAAGAGTCCAAAAACAGTTTATGAGGTCTCTTGGGTGGCTGAGACACTGCAGCCTTTGGGCAAATAAAACATGTGAGTGTGCTTCAAGACAGTCTGCTTACACTGTGGTGATCTGTTGGTGATTCACAAATGCATCAGTCATCTGTGGAGCAGAACAGCGCAGACAACTGGGCGGAAGAACCCATTAGACATTTCCCAATGTGCTTACCAGCTGAAGCCCTGCATGCTGAGGGCTCAATTACTTAGAATTCCAACTAGTAAAGTGGCTGCAATTCCAAGGTGTGCATCTGTGTAGCTGCAAGGAGTTGCATAAGGCTACAAGGATGGGCACTCCTTGGGACAGCAGTGACACCAAGCCCATAAGGATTTAGGGTTAAAATGGTGGGTTGYAGGCTCTGGAATGCCTGCAGCAGCTTTGAAAACAGAACACATGCTTCTAAATCACAGAGGTGTTTCCATAAATATTCCTGAAAGTCACCCCTAAACACAATACAAACCTTGGAAACAACATTGAAACTTCAGCTTCCTGTTCCTGCCACACCAAACATATTAAACCCAGTTTTTAAACATTTGAAGGATTGTTTTGCAGCTCTGATACTCAGGCATTTTGACATTTGACAGTCAAATAAGGAGACACACAGACAGCTGACAGCCTTCCCTGGGAAAGCTCCTATCAGTCGTGTTTGAGAAGGAAGGTGACATCCTGGTTTATCGCAGATTGCTTTGCACCTGTGAAGGCATCCGACCCCCTCTGCCTGTGTCTCACCAAGCCATACAAGGTGAACCAGACTCTCCAAGCCTTCTATCTTCTCAATGACATTGTTATCCAGCTGAAGTTTAGTCAGATGCTCAAATGGCCACAGATTATCAATCTGCAGGATAGCTAAAGCCACAGGGAAAAAATAAAAAAGAAAGAAAATAAAATTGCTTTTCACGTGTGACAGGTTTGTTTTAGCAGACACACATTGCCTTGCACAAAGAAAACACATCCAGTCTTGCCTCCAAAAGGATTTTCAGCATGTGATGAGTGCCCTGGAGAGCTCAGAGGTGCACTGGCTGSACGAGATTTCAATGAAACAGCCCACTTAACCTCAGTGTCCTGCACCAGCGCACGCTGCTCATCAGCGAGGCCAACAAGGCGCGCAGGGGATGCTGACTACGGCCCTGCACTCCAGTGGCTTTATGAATCCACTGCTAGGAGGCCTTGACCTTCATTTTCCTCTCCAGCTCCAAGCAGGAGGTTTGGGATGAGACTCTGCTTCTCTCTGCATTTGCAGTCTAGCAGTGCCCAGCTCCTGCTTCTGTAAATGACTCTCCTGCTCCCGGGATTCTCATCACAGGAGAGGAAGTTGGAATCTACTATTTCTGTGAAGGCTGCAGTTTAGAACTAATCAATATCTCTGAATTTAGTTTCCTCCAAAAGCAGAATCACAAGGGCAGGCCGTTAGTCACCACAGCAAAGCATCAGGACCAAGGTGACAGRAAATACAGAACAYTCTCGCTCCCATTTCTCTTTTCCCTGCAATCGTTTCCCAGAAGATTTCAGATGCTGTCCTGCTATCCTCATTTAGTGAGGGCACAATAAACCAAGGAATTGCATGCACAAAATATTCACACAGTTCTGTATTTTCTATTAGAAAACAAATAAGTGCAGGATCAAGTCAAGGGACTCTTTTCTARGAAAATCAGCTCATACACACTGGAGCACACAAAGAATAATCAACAGTAKATTTTTGCCTATGAAATTACCCCCCTCCCCCAAATACTCAAATGCTGACCCAAACGTTTCTCCTTTTCATTTTTTGAGTGCAARTTTATGACAGGTTTGACAGTAAGAGGCAAGMTGTGGTAATGCTATGGATGACCAGAGGATGCCATCGGATTGGATTGTAATAACCATAATCTCCCAAACAGCTCTCATATAATCACCAGAGGGGCCCAATAGGACTGTGGCCTGTAGGTGTCACCACAATATAAATGTTAAATGAGAAGAGCAGTGATAATAAGAGTGGGAAGTGAAGCAGCTTTGAAGTTACCCATCAGGGAAAGCATCCGGCTYGCTCTGATGAAGCTGCTTTGTACAGGTATGAGCAAAAGTTTAAGTCCAGACATTAATTTTCACATAATAAATCCAAGCTAATAATGATTACTTAATTGCCAGTTACTCATTTAATGCCTGACACTCACTTTTAAAACCAAGCTGTAGCTCCTTCACAGCCTTAAAATC
This sequence comes from Malurus melanocephalus, assembly GCF_030028575.1. NCBI lineage: Eukaryota > Metazoa > Chordata > Aves > Passeriformes > Maluridae > Malurus > Malurus melanocephalus. The sequence goes on along the minus strand of NW_026623736.1, from coordinate 216,480 downwards.
AATATTTTCCCATTTCATAAGATGTTCCATGTCCTCTGGACACTTCTCTTCAATGGCTTTCTGAAGCATTTCATCATCAATAATGTTTGGCTCAACGTTACTGAGAAATTGACTCATTTTGAGACAGAATCAGCCTTAAAGGACAGAAAAGAAAAATAAATTAAATCACTCCCTGGTTTCTATTTCCAGCAGTCATAGAATCATAGAATCCCAGAATGGTTTGGTTTGGAAGGGACCTTAAAGCCTATGTAGTCCCTGGGCAGGGACACCTTCCACTATCTCAGGTTACTCCAAGTCCCGTCCAACCTGGCCTTGGACACTTGAAGGGATGGAGAATCCTCAGCTTCTCTTGTCAGTCTGTTTCAGCRCTTGACAGCCCTTTTGGTAAAGAAATTCTTAATGGAAATTTAAATATCCCTGATGTTGTCCTGGAGGCGATGAGAGTATTTGTCTTTCTGGAACTGTGCAGGGTTAGTGAAGCAGTGTGAAGGATTTGAATCATCAATCTTTTGCTTGTGTAAGATGTTTATAATTACAGAGTAAGTTCTGATTTATTTTTGCATAAGACAGGAATGATAAATGTCARAGTTTAGAGAGTTCTGTTCTCATCGTGTCATTTCATTAAGAAACCAATCCTCTCTGTGTTTGTGCTCAGTASAGACCGAGGARCAGGAGGCCCTGGAGAAGTTYCTTTCCYTTTTCCTTGTACAATCACAGACYGGTTTGGSTTGGGAGGGMCCTTAAAGCACATCTTRTTCCACCCATGCCATGGGCAGGGACACCTTCCACTATCCCAGGTTGCACCCTGCCTCGTCCAACCGGGCCTTGAACATTTCCAGTGATGAGCACTTGTCCAGCGTCTCTTCAGTTAATGCCGGTTCTAACCAGCCCTGCCCGGTGGGTGSGAAGGGGCCGCCGCCTCCCGCTCCCAAGACCCACCAAGGCCCAGATCCCGGCCCCTCAGGCGTCTCACCCGCGGGTCCGCGGGGCTCTGGGTCGGCTCCGTTCCCTGTTCACCGTTCCCGGTTCCCGGTTCCCGGTTCCCTGTTCACCGTTCCCGGTTCCCGGTTCACCGTTCCCACCCTCAGCGCCCGTCGCTAAGGAAGCCTGGGAGCGTTGCTAAGGCCGGTCACGTGACCCACACAGTGCCCAATGGGCGGGGGGTGGGTGGGAATGCTGTCTACCAATCAAAGCTCGAGAAATCCGTGTCAGCCAATCATCGCCGGGACCGTGCCCTCGGGGCGGARRAGGGCTCGCATGATTGACGTTSCCTTTGCCCAATGATGTTACAGATCGCTTCGACCCTTGCCCAATGGGGAAYGGCAGTCTCTGTGYCCCCGCTGTCCATCAAAGGGAGGGCGGGGAAAGGACCGGGACTACCGCGGGGACCAACTCCTCTCTTGACAGTGATGGACACCCKCTTTARCCAATGGTCGTGCGGCGCGTCCAGCAGCTGTCCAATCGRAYGCAGGGAGGCGGGACACGSCTGTCAGAACGCGCTGTGATTGGTGCGTGCGGCTGTCGGTCAGGGCGCGGTGCGGGAGGGGTGGGCGCCGGGCCGCTGTTTGTTGTCATCCCAAGATGGAGTTTCTGCTGGGGAACCCGTTCAGCACCCCGGTGGGGCAGAGCCTCGGTACGGCGGCCTGGGGAGCGCGGAGGGGTCCGGGGGAGCTCGGGGAGATAGAGGGGGCTCCGGCCAGCGGGGGGGGCTGGAGGCAGCGATGGATTCTGGGGGTCGGTGAGGGGCTCTGGGGGGTCTGAGGGTCTGCGAGGGGGTGTGGGAGCATTGGATGGAGAGTCTGAGAGGGCTCGTGGGGGAAATTGGGGCTCGGTAAGGGGCTCATTGTCTTAGTGGAGATGTTTGGTGGTTGTGGGGATCACTGGGGGTTGATGGAGGATCTGGAGGTGGTGGGGCAGCTCTGGGGGCTGTCGGGGGGCTCTGGAGGTGTGTGAGAGTCTCTGGGGAGCAGAGATTCCAGGGGTGGTGGAGGCTTGGAGGTGCTGGAAGGCTTTTGAGTTTCAGGTGTGCTGGAGGCCTCAGTGAGGGGCCCTGGGGTTAGGTGAGGTTGTGRAGGGTGCAGTGGGCAGGTGAGGGCCAGGGGAGAGGGGGCTTTGGGCAGGTGGTTGTCCATGAGAAGAGAGTGACCTCATGTCGAGATGGATAAAGGAAAGCTTTTGCGTCCCCCAAGTTGAATCCCTTGTTCCAGACCACCCTGTCCCTGATCCATCTTTTCCCAAAGTACTGAAACATCCCTGTGCCTCGGAGTGAGCARGGRRGTGATGTGGTTTAGAGACACAAATRCATGCTCGGTTTTCGGCCTGGAGCCTGAATTGTGGTTTTGGTAAAGCTTTGGTGCCATTAGAAGGTTATTCTGAGCGAGCTTTCACTGGTCAGTCAAGGCCTCCCTGGGCTGCTGTGGCTACTCCCTCACTCCCTTCCACATTTCATGGCTGCTCTTGTTTTGGTCTGCGTTGCCCTGGCTGGGGAAGAGACAGAGAAAGACTGGGCATCACTTGTGCAGAGTTTGGTAGCTCTGAGTTTTCACCTCAGCTGAGTGGGCTCTCAATGCCTCCTGCTTTCCTCTCTTGGGCCCTGAAGAAATTTAAGATCTCTGACATTGCGGTGGGAAGGAACAGGCTGGCTCAGGTTCCTGCAGTGCAGGAGGGCGGGCAGTCCCAAAGCCAAGGTGATGCTCAGTCGAGCATGTCTCCCRCAAGGAAAGGCTGGGAGAAYTGGGATTGTTCAGCCTGGAGCAGAGAAGGCCTTKGGRTGACCTAATTGTGGCCTTCCAGTGCCTGAAGGGAACCTGCAGGAAAGATGAGAGAGACTATTTACAAGGATCTGGAGTGACAGGACAAGGGGGAACGGCGTCAAWCTGACAGAGGGCAGGGTTARATGGGATATTGGGAAGAAATTCTTCCCTGTGAGGGTGGGGAGGCCCTGGCACAGGGTGCCCAGAGAAGCTGTGSCTGCCCCACCCCTGGGAGTTCCAGGCCAGGTTGGAACTTGGAGTAACCTGGGATAGTGGAAGGTGTGCCTGCCCAKGACATGGGCTGGAATGAGATGATCTTTAAGGTCCCTTATAACCCAACCCATTCTGTGATTCTAWAMCRTATAGCTATGCATAGTTGAGCCTATGGCTATACTACATGAATTTATGGAATGATGGAAGTATTCAAAAATWATGGTGGAGAAAATTTTGCAGAGTATCTGCTCATGGCCTCAAACCTCTTTTATAGTCCTTTCCTCCTCCCCACATGCAGGGTCATCCCCTGATCGAGGTAAAAGACCTTTGCATGGGTGAGTCTCATGCTGTGCTTTGAGCATGGCTGGACTCTCTTTGTCAGGCTATATGGAGCATATGTATAACTTGCTGTTTATTCTCAGCCATCTGGGGTGTTTATTTCTTCTGCTGAGGGAGAGAAGTGCTGAGAATCGGAGGAGAATAACGAGAACAGCTCAAGTGGAAGGGGATTTTAGAGTGAATTGGCTTTGTTGTGTTTGGCCATCAGAGCACCCCTGCCAGGACAGCTGCTGCTGGGCCAGGCCTCTGCCGTCAGCCTGGGAAGGRAAGGCAGCAATTCCTCCTCTCTTTATTGGCAGCTTCTTTTAGCATCGGTTGGTGGTTTGAAGGAGCTGAAGAATTGTTGGGGGGCAGGGAGGGAGGAGCAGTGAAATCTGCTTTTTTAGCCTTCTGCCTCTTTAACTGTGGAGTGCAAAGGTTTTCACAGCTCTCCCATCCCTTTGCTCGCTGAACGAGTGGTCGCTGCCAACTTTGAGGCTTTGAACACTGAGCTGCTTCCATCAGATAAGGTTAGGTGTGCAGCTTCCCTTAATGCAAAATTCAGCTGCACTTTCAGAATGGTTTTTTTATTCCCAGGGGGAAGAGATAACTGCAGATTTTTATTTTGGAAGACAAATTTTTCTGCTTCTCCTATCRCTGCCAGTTATCCCTTTCTGAGACAGCAGTAAAACAAAAGCATGCCTTGTTCTCAGACGCTGCTATTTGCCCAGTGCTTCCACAGTTTGTTTTCCCAATGAGCTTGTGGAATATAATTTTCACTTATGTTTCTCTTCATTCTTTGAAAGAAATGGAATAATTTTGTATTTCTGTTTAAACATATTGTGTTGTACACAGTTGTGATGTTTTCAAGCAAGGCCTAACACTCACCATAAGGGAGAAGTGCAGAAAATCCTGTAGGTCCATCGGCACACCAAGAATATGTGTTCTCTGCCAGGAAGTAGCAGAGGTTCATGTGAAGATTTAATTAGGGTTCCACAATATCTGCAGATAAATGCCAGGTCTGAAAGAACAAAGATGTCAGAAAAGGTTTGGGGAGAGCTGAGAGAGGTAATACAAGGGATTTTCTCTTTTCTTCTCTTTATCTGGATAATGTCTGAAGCTAGGCAGGCTTTTTATGTTAACTCTTTTGCTTAATGTGGGAAAGTAATGCCAGGATGAGCTCAGAGGATTTGTAATGGAGATGGATAGAGTCTCCTGCATCTAAAGTGCCAGTTGAAATGGCAGCCAGGTTCCTCATGGCTGAAACCTACCTGATTTTTGGACTGGCATGTATGGTACACTCTATTTAATTCCCAGTGGTGGCATAGCAGAAACAATATAAGSCATCACCATGGTGGCTAATTACAAACCTCACCTAATTTTGCTATAATACTTTGATTGRCCTGTGGACACTCAACTGTCCTTGTGTCTCCAGCAAGGTCCTCCCCTGAGAAGAGTGGGTGATTTTTGTGTGGAAGGCAGGCAGCTGTGCCTAAGAGTTTCCTAAACTTAAAAAAACCACTTTGATTCCACATTGCTTTTTACCTGTAGGTTGCCATGGGGAGCTTACAGCATCATTTTACATATAAACCAAAAACCTCACCCAGGATTTTGTAGCAGAATCCAATACCTCCCAAAGGTTTTGTGAGGTATTTTTCAGAAGGTCATTGTGAAGGCTGGTAAGAGTCTGGAGGGTGGAATTGGGTGCCATGGGTTTCGTCGGCTGCCAAGTACATAGAGGTTGACAAGATCCTTTGTGGCATTGGGTGCTGGCCCAGTTCTTACGACTGAGCTGTTTTTTTTTTTTTTTTCAATCACTACTGTAGATACTATTTTGAAGAATATCCTGACCAGAGAAGAGCAGGAGAGCAGGAAGATGTGTAGTAAAGCATTTGTAGTAAAGCAGTAAAGATGTGTAGCGATGACAGAGTGCTGGCTGTATGGAGAGGGATTAGCCTGGAGAAAAAGCTGCAATTTACAGTAGTGGGAATTTGCCTTGAGATTCACCATCCTGCCATAAATTGCGTTTTTATCTTTCTTTGTTCAGTGGAGCCATCTTTAAAGTGTCACCACTCTATTCAAGGTTATTAGAACAAATACCCTTGCTGCAGGTTAGCGAAAGCATCTTCGATGATTAAAGCTGATTGAATTACAAGAATATGGAGTGCTGGTGACTCTTTTTTGGCCATTCTGCTTATTTGATAGTGGCCATATGGCTTGCACGTGAGGACACAGGAAAGCCTGGTTTAGTTTTTTGTTTGCTTTACTCTGGAGACTTTGAAAAGGCATCAGGAAAGTGCTGAATCCAAAGCAAGCCTTGCTCCTGCCCCACTTCTGCAGGTGCAGAGGGCTGAGCCGGGGCAGTGAGGTGTGAAATGGGCTCCTCAYGGGGTGGTGGACAGGGGCATCAAGGTCATTTTTGGTCAGGCTCTGGTCAGTGCTGTGTATGTGCTGCTGAACTCAGCTCTTCTCACTGCAGCCCCAAATCTGCTTGACCCGGGGTCAAAGACCTCTGGGAGAAAGGTTGAGCACCTGAGCTCACTCAAGTGCACTGGGACTTGAAAGTTAATTTTTAACCATACAGTAGAAATGAAGCTGTGTGTGGCTGCGAGGGGGGATCATGTGCTGCTGGTTTACCCCCTGGTCCTTGTTGCTGAAGGGAAGTTTCAATGCACCGTGTCAGTCTGGGGGCTTGCCTTGGAGTCTGTTTTTGGAGGAGGAACAGTGTGGTGATYCGATACAGAGTATTGTTTAAGGAGGCTACAAAAACAAGGTTTCAGCAAAAGATACAGAGGCACTTTATTGAAGCAACAGTGAGGCAGACGGCTKTTCAATTGATTTTTATCAAAGCACTTGCAGTTTCCATTCAGGGCTGTTAAATTGATRATATATATGGTGGATACAGTCTGTTTTCAGAGCTGCTGTTTTGTTCCCCCCCCTTTTTTCCCCCCCTTTTTAATGGGAAAATGCTTCAGCTAAGGGAGTTTAAAACACCTTTTTATTTTCCTTTCCATAAGAAGCACTTGAGCTCTTTCTTCAGGTTTCTTGTATCGCTAAGATTTTTATGAGTCTTAGAATAAGAACGGTTCCTAAATAAATGAGTTGATGGCTACATGCAGCAACAGAGAAATGCATTAGAGCCAGCAGCCCTTGCTAGTCCTGCGGGAGACATTAATCCAGGCTTTCTTGTCCACAATTTCCCTAAGTTCCCTTCAGAGTAAACTTACTGCTTTGCTGTGCTGTAAGTGAAGCATCTGTTTTTAAAGACAAGCCTTTCCCCAATGCTAGAAATCAGTGTTTAAAGTGCACACCATAATCTTAGGATGTGTTCCCAGTAAAATACCATTTTTGCAGTCTGCTGTTGGGCTCTGAATCCTCTCTCTCTTCGTTCATTGCCTTRTAATAAAATAAAAAGTTCTTTGCATTTACCCATAACTATGGAAGCATTGTACCCTGTTCTAAGAGAAGCTTTTCTCTGTACAAGGTGGCAGTAACTTTTCTTGCTGTATCAAAATGATGATTTCTGTCTTTGCCTGCAGAGAAAAGGGCATAAGAAGTTCTCTTCTCAGAGTTGAAGTACTTTTCTAGGTATTCATGTAGCTGACCAGTTGCTAGAAATCCAGCCCCTCCACTGTTCATTCAGAATTGTGCTTGTCATGCAAAAAGAGCTTGATAAAGTGCTTTTAGTTTTATAAGATTATTTGGATCTGCTTTCACTTCATGACAATGGATTTGTTGTAAGGAAAATCTCCATGAAATATGAAAATGGATATCTTTGCTTTTAAAGGAGCAAATAAATACTGAGTCATGAATCTGGCAACTTGGAGAAACTACGTACACGTGCGAAGCTGGGTAATTAGTTTAATACCATTTAATACTGGGTTACTAAGACTGGATTTATTTTATAGGCACAAAAGCAGATTGTAGTTCGTGAAGGTATTATAACATGTATTTTTGGGTAATGCTGTTTTATCTCTTTCAGCATGGCATGTTTAAATGTATATTCCATATGCTTCTAATAGCCATCTATAAGTGAGAGTGAGGACAGCTTGTTCCCAGTTTGTTACTGCTYTGTTCGTGGACTCAGCAGATTTTTTAAACTGCATGTTTAAAATATGCTTGCATAAAAACCACAGAAAATCCCCACAAAYTCTTCCAACTGATTTAATATTTAATCCAAAACAATTTTCCCAAAAAAGGTACTCTGTGTTTTCCATGGTGAGGAACAGTTTTAAGGCAGACAGACTTTCCTATGATTTCATAAACTATGTTGAGTTTTTAATTAACAATTTTTGAAGGTGGTGAAGGCWTTTGTGGTATCCTCGGTGATAATGGTCAGTGGAGGGACAGCAGCAGCTCTTGCAGAAGTTTTGGTGAGATGATCCTTCCCTGGGAAGGTGCTGTCTGGTACTTGGGGCTGGGGCTTCACAATGTAGTATCTCATTYCAAAATCAAAGATTAAGGATGAAAAAAAATCCATGCCCTGTCTGTGTTTGAGCAATTCCTGGCATGGCTGTGTATAGACTATTTACCCATGCTCCTGTATCTCTTGGTTCACACCATTTGGCAGCTCAGGGTAGTCTCAGAAAGCATCAGGAGACTCAAAAATGAGGAGGTATTCAAAAGAAACCTGTTGAATAAGTTGGTTAGCTTGTAGCCTGTTTATTGCTTGAGAGTAAGGCAGCCTGTTCCCCAGCTGGTCCTCGGAAACCTTCTGGGTTAAATTAGTTAGGGAAGAAATTCTTTGTTCAAATTCAGATCAAAGAAAACATACACAAAGTGAAGGCACAGATTGCTGTTGTAAACTGTGCTTGAATCCCAAGAATTCTGCAGAGCACTGGTTTCTTCTTCTTCGGGCAGGAAAGATTTTGTTGCGTCCCAAATGTGGTCAGGAATGTTGAGGATATTGTTGACTTGAACTGTTGCATCTTCTTTGTTTTCAGGGGATATATTTACTGCAAGAAGTATGACTGGTTTAGTATTTTACCCAAATAACAAAAAAATCCTGGGTTTTTTTTTGCCTAGCTTAGTACATGCAGAAAATCGCTTTTAAAAATCTGGTATTTCCTGACTCTTTTTTTAAACTTTTATTTTGTCTCAATTATAACTTTCTGCATGTATTTTCCTTTTGAAAGGAAAGGGATGTCTTTCCTTGCCTATAAACAGAAAAAGATAACTTGAGCATGTTAAATAAATTGCAAGCTTCAGCAGCTTTGCCAGCAAATTTTGGGAAGTTTTTACAATATTCTGGGCCTACAGGTGAGAGGTATTGCATAGTTTTGCCTTTTGAGACTAATGAATACATCTGTATATTTAATAGAGGCATTTTATTTAAGCTTTGGTGACCAAATACTTACTGAAAAACAGATAATTTTTTKCAGACCTCTGAAAGACTTTAATTAGTAAAAAGTCCTGCCTGAAATAAGATTTTGACCAAAGTGATCCAGAGATGATACTATGGTGTCATTTTTCCTTCAAAACCTCCTAGATTGTATTTGAAGCAATGGGCTTCTGTTGGCCTCAATACTTTCCCCTCTTTTACAGAAGTTATTGAAGATCTTAACTCCTCAGTTTTCACCAAAAAGCTCTCTGATCAGTTAACAGGGTGTTAAGTATTTCAGCAGTTAATTGGTTCCTAATTTAAGGATTAGGAGAGAAAATACATAAATTTTGTTGGAATATTTTTTTCTGGAGTGAGTCCTGAAATCCATCTCCACACTGTGACCCAAGTTATTTCCTGAACGCTGTCTGGTATTTTTCTGAGCAGTTGTTATGGGATATAGGTATGATAATAAGATGATTGATAGTAGGATGTAGAGGTTGGGCTGGATGCAGCGTGTATTTGGGTTTGAGTTACCCTGAGCTCACATTTAAGCTGTTGTAGTAAATAGCTTGTTTTTTTCATTATCTTTGAGCTGCCCTTTCTCTACTGATTTTCRGTGGGTTTAATTAGAAGGGTATTTTGCTGAAAAGAGCGAACTCAGACCTTTGTGAAATTTTCTGCTAGTACAAATAATGGTAAATCTGAAATCACTTATTAGACAAGAAGTTGTTATGGCAACTATAAGATGGTTGGCTAATCAGAGAGTGAGATCAGTTTTTATTTACAAGTGTAATGAGCAATTAAGTTTGAGCAGCTGTCAGACTTGGAAAGTGATTAAAGTTCAGCAAACAACCCAAATGGGTCAGTGTTCAGTTCTGATGGTTTTCTGACACTGCAGCTTGATCATCTGTGGGTTTTACCTACTATAATTAAAATTGCCTTTTAAATCCCCATCCATGCCAGCGACTTGGCATAGCCAGTGAGTAGAAAACCCCCTTTTCCTACCAGGTTSCTTAATGGGTATTGGCCTGGAGTCTTGCTGTGGGTAATGAGGTATTTCACRTGTACCATTCCTTAAGCAAAGCTCAATTTGGATGCTGGTTTGCAGAATCATCTCCTGGCTGTCAGTGATTACCAGGAGGGAGCTGGAACGGTGCAGCTTCACTCAGGCTTTGCACCTCTCAAGGCTCCCTTTCATTAAAGGCAGCATTACGCAGTTGTTGGTTGCTTAGGGAGCTGCTGCTGGGCTCAGAGGAAGGACGTGCACAGTGTACATGAACATTCAACCCAAAGGAAGTGGAGAAAGTGGTGATTCACCCAGAAACAGGAGGGAGTACCCAGGAGAGGCTGACCTCGGCTGGAGCTGCTGATGCTCTGTCCTGTGGCTGGTCATAGTGAACAGAGGAGGCTGCTGTGCCTCATGGCTTTCCCAAGCAGGAGCTGGTTCTCTGCARATTCCTGAAGATTCCATGTATTCACACTGGGAATGTTACCCTGCCCTCCATACTCTGCACCTATTTCATTGCTGGGGTTTGCTTTCCTGCTGCACGTGTTTGCCAAATAAGCCAAACCATTAGTGAGCCTTGCTCAAAATCCGGGTTATAGCTGGAATTTAACTGTCCAAGATAGTTAAACCAGTAGAGTTATTTTCCAAAATTACACTGCAGTTCCCAGATACATTTACATTTTTATTAATTTTGCCACACTAATGGTGTGATGTAATGCAGGCAATTTCAGCAGARAGTGAAATGGATTGGGACAGCTCCTGACCTGAAGAATTTACAAAGTCATGTGCCTAGATAACACAAGTTGGTGAATGGGGACTTAAGGGAAAATTAAAATGACAGTCTCAGAAATAGGCATTTGCATACTTGACCTAAACTTCTGGTATTTACATTTTCCATTTATCAGTCTTTTTCAGGCTTATCTACAGCAGTGGCACATGAGAAACAGGCTGTAAAAATGGAACAGAATTTTTAGTAGGGTTATTAGAGACCAAGAAATCCACATTTCGCAGCCCCCAAGATGGGATTGCACACATGGATCTTGTTATTGCTGTTGCCTGATTTGCACTCGGGTTTCCTGAGGAGATTGTTTGGAAGTGTTTATCCGCTAAGCTTCTGCAGGCATCGCAAGCCTGGCTTCTTGGAATGGGCAGCTGGSAGAGGAGCCCTGCCTGCAGTGACCACAGCACTGGCAAAAGTAATTCCTGTCACCTAGTGGAAGAGGAGACGGCTCTCTCTTCTTCTCATGGTGAGAACACTTAGTGCATTCCAAACTCTGATCCTCAGGCCGTGGAGATATTGGAGAATTGGGATAGGGTTGGAGCTTGCTGCCTSTTGCCCAGGCCAGCTGTCGCCCTGTAGAGCGGTGCAAGGGAAGGCTGAAAAATTGAAAAGCAAACTGTAGCTTTCACACTAGAAAACACGAGCCATCAACCCTCAAAAGSTGCAGACTCCTCTGTCTAGTTCACTCTACACGTGGTAGAATAATTGTGGTTTTCCAGAGGACACAGCTCTCACCTTGGTGCTTGTGGGAGAGCTGGGGGTGGGAATATGCGCTTAGAATAGTTACTACAAGAGTTGTTTTATTTCATTTGTAACACATTTTAATTATCACGTGTGAACACTCGCTTAAAAATCTAGTGTAGCACGCTACAGCAAAGGAGTAAACTTGTTCTTGTAACTGCCTCCTTGTAGGAATGGGAGATTTTGCCTATTTTTCCCCTCACTAAGTAGTGTTTTCAGTTTATTTTAAGCATGTGAAAATGTGGRTAACTGATTTTAGGAGTAACCTGTAAAAAATAATACAAATAATACTAATGTAGGAGCGTGATGATTCTCTCTGCTCACAGTTTGTTTGCAGCAAACATGTTACAAGTGAGCAGGTGGGAGGGGGAGTCTGAAATATACGGGGATGGATTTTKAGAGTTTGCAGCTGACGTGGATTAAAAATTCTTAGAACATTTCATCCATGAAAGGCAATTAGTTTTGTTTTATGAATATGAAAAGCACGTAGCTTGTAAGTACTGGAGTGAAGTCCCAAGTGAGTTATTAGAACTTGCTTTACTCATGTAGTACAAAATTGGCCATCAAGAGCTGATAGATTTCAAATATAGCTCACTGACACACTGATCATCCATAACTTTTCATAAAGTCATTTTTTTTGGGCTCACCTGTAATTACTGGATGCTGTTGGAAGTCCTGAATGGGGCAGATAGTCACAGATCACCTGCTTGCTCTTGATGGTGGTTACAACATGTTTTGCTGCTGGGATATGGTATTGGGACACCTCTCTGCCTGCTTTCAGCTGCCCCTTTCTCTCAGATTAAGTTAAGGCTGATAAAATTAATGGAGTCTGCTCTTTTTTTAGCAGTTGGGGTTTTTTTTTTCAGCATTAGGAAAAATTAATGCAATTGTTGCTTTTGGATTATTGAGATTGTCTGCATGAGAAGTTCTCAGCTACTAATGGATATTTGGAAAATGATTTTTTTTCATCTTCTTTTTTTGGGGGGTTTCTTGGTGGAGGAGAGCTAAAGACTCAACTGCCAAGAAATCTGGTATCTCTTGTGTTGATCAATAGATGTTACTCATTCAGTATGTCAGTGCTGTAGTACCTGAGATTCCCAGTTAAGCAACTGGTAGCGTAAGTTAAGGAATGAGGTAGCCCCTCCAGTCATCCAATTCCGTGGACAAACTAAAACAGGATGAAAACTCTTTGGTGAGTGGTGAGCTACAACATAAGTTCTGGCTATGAAAATAACTAAATGTCARTGTATTTTGTTATAAAACATTGGCTGCTGGACAGTTTTCAAAGGAGGAGATTTGGGTAACCATCCTGATGCATTGACCTGTTTAAACAACACCGTGCTGATAAATTCTCCCACACGGAATTATACAGACACGTCGCAGCAGTCGCAGTTAAATTTAGAAAAGGCAAATCTGAAGGAGACCATTTCATCACCCAGGAGGTTTTAATTTATGCTTTCATGCCTCTCATCCAGAGAAGAAGGATGGACACTCAGAATGGGATGATATTAAACTACTGGAAGTGTTGCCTAATAGATCACAGATGTCTGTGAAGGGCAAGTCATCATCTCCCCCAACACAACGGGAYGAGGGGACACTGTCACGAGATGTGACATGTCATAAAGGATCATTGATTTGTTGCTCCCCTACAGTAAATCAAACATCTCCATTCAAATCCATTAAAATCCATTAATACAGGGCGTAGATTTTAAAACWGCTCTGACATTTCTGATTGAAGGCTTTGGCGTATCGATTCCTGACGTGAGCAGATCTCTGTCAATCGTAAAGTAGCACCATCATCTGAATATCGTGGGTTGGCAGCRAAGTGGGAATGTAGCCAAGGTCACTGCTAAAAGAGATGAGGAAACGTGCAGTGCAGGCTGAATTTTGGGGAAAAGTGCCTCTGAATCATGCAAATGGCTTGATGAGCTGGGAGCTGCTTGTGTATGACCTCGCTCTGAAGGACGGCTATTTACAGTACATGGGTCAACATGTGAGCTTTAATGAGTGTCAGGGCATGGGAGGAAGGTGTTTTTCTGTGCTTTGTTTCTAAAGCTGTGTAGAATGGAGAAGTCAGATGGATTTCACTGTGTTTTAAAGAAGCAGTAGTCTCTCTCTGCCGTCTGTTTTGGAAGAGAGCAACTTACGTACACATGTCATTCAGTGGAGCTTGCTGTCAGCAGCAACAATTTCTGCTGATGGGGGAACTTCAGGGAGAAGATTCATAACAAAAGTCGTTATTGTATAGAAACACCGTTCTGCTTGGGATCCAGTTTCCAAATGCTTTTAAGGACTGTGACTAAGCCACCATTTATGTCTGAGATGAAAGACATCTGAGTACAGAAGCTGCCTGGACCARGTTCTCCTGCCAGGCCTTTTTTGTGCCATACAATAGCAGATGGGAAGGTCCGGCTGTTTTTACACCCTGCAAATGTATGGTGACCTTTGAGATGTGATAAACTAAGCAAGTCATGCTGATATGCTCCTTTCYTTGGTCTGATATTATTATAAGGCTTCCTGTTTTGGTTTTCTTTTTGTTCAAGTGAAGCTCTAATCTGAGTATGAAAGAAAAGTCTTTGTTGTACAGCTTTTAATATTTGTTTAATATGTATTAATCCATTCACCTTGCACTGCTTCTGAAACTTCAGTGCAGCTATGCTCAATTAATCACCTGGATTTTCCTGCTCCTGAGAGGCTGGATTTGTGGGAGATGGTGGATGATGTTTTTTCTGCAGCATATCTAAATCACAAGAATGTTGTAGTATGACTGTGACTACCATGAGGTCCTTAAAAAGGCACAGTAATTACGTACTATGTATTCCTGATTGCAGGTACGTGTGATCTGGAAAGCAGGTTGGAGGAAGTTTGGCATTTGGGTGGCACCTTCAAAAAGAAGAAAACCTGACAGTTAATTGGAGAAAATGACAGTTCCCAGTTTACTGCTGTGCCTTCCAACAGCACTCGAACTAAAATACTTCTTAGGATTGCACATGTGCATGACCACAGTGTCTCGTTATTTTATTTTAACGTAGATTCTGCAGCCTTTACCCACTATTCATTTATTCAGCACCAGAAACTTTGGCAAAACAATGAATGGGGGATAAATGACTTGATCCCAAAGAGTTTCAAAGTGAGCATAACTAAAAACCAAGTGAAAAATCACACTGGTCATGACAAGTGGATGGCCAGTTCTGCAGCAGTCCAACCCAAATCAYGTTTTCTGTAGTGCTTTGCCATTCAGATTGAGCCCGTTTGTTCTAGCTGACTGGCTTTTTCCTTGGAAGTGTGAAGCTCAGCATTTTCAGAGCAGTGTGAAATAAGGAATGTAGAAAAAGGACTTGGAGCAGTGAGGTGGCTAATTGAAAAATGCTCTTGGAGCTGYGCGCTCTAACAAAGAAGCTGGCAGGGTTTTATGAGTAAGTCACTCCAGAGTTGAGTTTTGATCTTGAATTTTGAATGAGTCACATTTATATTTTAATAGGAGCGTTTTGATAAAAAGGAACAATCCTCCTGTTGGTTACCATAATGTCTAAGTGGCCGTGACTGTCTTTCTAAAAGCAAATATAGAGAAACAAGAATAGACTGTTGGGTCCAGGAGTATTCAAGTGTGTTATTTGAGTGTGTCTCTGTCTCCCAAGTGAGATRCCTTGAATTCAGCAGCTTTGTGAGTGCTGAGGGTCTTTGGTCTTATCTTCATTTTGCTTGGACAGCTGAAATATGTTTCCATGGCCTCTGTATGGTCTTTCCCCGTATCTTATTGATGGTGCTCTGCGGATCATTGATGAGTTATTGAATCCAAGGGAGACAACTGCAGTCACAAAATGTAATGATGCTTTAAAGTGTAAAACAGTTCCATAGGCTGCAGCTCAGATATGTCATGGTCTCATTCATTTGAGAAATCTTGTCTGGTTTGCAGTGTCTTGCAAAACTCTTGCTTTTTTCCTTGAAAGCCCAATCTATAAAAGCGTTTTGCTTTTGCCCTCAGCTGATGCCCCTCGCTTCTGAGAGAGCAACACTGCACTGAAGGGAGGGGGACCAGAAAGATGGAAGCACAGACCTGCTGATACTGTGGCTCCTTCTGATCCCTGTTATGCAGAGTGAAATATAACATATCTGACTTTTTGATTCACTAATTTCAGTGGTGGAGCACAGCTGGTAGGCAGGTGGACTGTTAAGAGACAAGACAAAGATCTAAGATGTGCAATCTTCTGAACTTCCAAGCAAAAAAGAAAAAAGAAAAGCAACCGTAAAACYCAAGATGTTTTATGCTGTTTGAACACCAAATAGCAGGGGGTTTTTGGAGGGAAGGGGAGAAGTTTGGACTTGGAACTTTCTTGGGTTTGGATCACTGTAACATGATGCACTGGTATCTATGTTTCTTGCATAAATAGAAGGTGATTTTGTGTGTGTAATCTGTCCCAAATGTATGAATTGAGAGTCTCTGAAGCAACATCTGGAGAAGACCCAAGAGAGAAAACCATGAGCTCTCTGAACACAAAGATCTGTTCRTTCATGAGATTCTGATATTCAAACAGAAAACAGCAGTTGTGCTGTTTTCATTTAATGTTATTTCTAGCAGGTGCCACATTTAACTTTCCCTTTTGCCTTTTCTCCTAAGACCATTCTGCAGCACTATAAAGACTTATTGGTACTTATAGATGGACTTTCAGGGGAGATTTTTATCCAGTCCTGTCATCATTCAGCTGGAATAGCTGTCCTCGGTGCTTCCAGCCGTCAGAATTCCAGCCTCAGCTGTACAAACATGCACATGGAGCAGTGGCATGGATTGAACAGGGCTGGGAGGAGCTTCTTGACCACAACCAGTGCTGGTGTTTCTCTGTGAGGTCCCTTTTGACCTGGTTTCAGGTTGGGTGATAGAAGTTCTTGTGTTTTCTTCCTTCATTTAGAAGATAATTCCTGTCCTGCCCTGTACAACCTGTTTGCTGTGTGGTGATTGTGTGGGAATTTCTGACCTGATTTCCTTGTGGTGACATCTCGGGTCAGAGCAGGTTATTTGGGAAGAGGCTTGGCTGGGGTTGTGTGCACTGAGTCTGTTTATACTGGGAACTTTACACTGCTGAACCCWCTGAGTGCTGTAAATGATACACGATTTCAGTGCGAGCAGGGAAGTGCTGATATTGCCATTTGGCAGAGCGTGGAAATGCAGCCATGAGAGTCAGATCTCAGAGGGGAGGTGTAAATGAAAAAATAGCACGATTTTTTCTCCTTTTCCTCACAGACTACAGATAAGCTGATGCTGTGTGTGCATATGCAGTGCCCAAGGTCTGCTGCGTGTCAGGCGCGGGGTGCCAGATTGTCTTTCTTCCCACCAGAACATTTCTGCTTTAATTTGGGACACGTGGTGGGAACTGATAGCATCTTGTTTCAGAGAGAGACTTTCTGATAATCTCACTGGTGGCATCGTGTCTCTGTGTGAGACACAAACCCCGCATTATCCCAGTGCTCGGAGCTGCTCTGGAGTCAGAGCTGTGCAAGGAGTCTTTGGTACCAGGCTGGGAGCTGCCAGCCCTTCTGTGATGATATTAAACTGTACGATGAACTCTTCAGTTCAGGAGGAACTCCTCCTCATCACCTTCCTCCTTGACATTTCTTATTGCACCCTGGAATCCTTTGGTCTTATTCCAGAGTCCTTGTCTGAACAAACTGGTGCCATTTTGATGCCTTTTAAGAGTGTGAAAGAGGTTGAGGAACTGATTACTCTTTCAAAGGGGATTTGCATGATTTACATGCCATTCCTTTGCTGTTCTGTGATAATTTCCCAAATCTGTTTAAGCTTGTCAATTGTATCTAGGTGCTATTTGAGGAGGAGCCTTCCAAAATGTCCATGAAACACTGGACAGGYTATTGAATATTTTTAATTTACTGTGTTTTGGCTGTGTTGGATAGTGATTCTCTTCCAGCTGAGTGCAGGCAGAGCTGTTTCACTAGAAATCCAGAACTACAACCTCCTGTGTTTTGGTTCTAGAAGAGCTCTGCAGGCTTTCAGTTCGTTGCAGTGCAATACTGCTCTTCAAACAAATCCCACCCAAACCTTGTCTGCAGCCAGTGAACTCCTTTGTACAGCTGAGAGAGCAATGCAGCAGCAAATCTGGGTCACACACCCTACAAAGGACACACAACTCCAGATGACAAGTACTCGTGTGCTCTCTGTTGCTGAAGAAGAGACTAAATTTAGCTTCTGACTCTTATTTGAATTAAAAATTACCCAAGGGGAAAAGAACTAATTCTCAAGAAGACAACTGTTATGTCTTAAACCCACACAATCTCAGCTGTGTGTGCAGAAATGCAAAAATAAAAAGGTAGTAACCAAGCTTTTTGGGAAAAAGAGGGTTTTGTTTTCCCTAGAGTATCTCAGATAGGGAATAYGACCAAGGTTGTTGGGGACCACAGATGAGCATTCCAGTGCTAACCTCTGTACAGTGCTGCTGAGGTCTGCAACAAATGTTTTCCTGTTCCATAATCTCCTTTTCCATGGTGTCCTCTCCCTTCTGTTCTGCTCTCTCTGCTGGGGTTTTGCATAGCTGTCTGGTTTGTCTCAAACTTCTGTAATGGCTGTCCTTGGTGGAGCTGCTTTAACCACGATTTTGGTTTAGACAAGTCACTGAAATTTGAATTATTGAGGCAGAGTCTTTCTCCAAATAATGTCCGATAATTATGGCCTGTGGGCATCTGTATCCTCAGTCACAGTGATGGAAATATTAATAGAAAAAAAMAGTGTTGGTAAACACAAAGAGATGTGTGAAATCCTTGGAGCCTGGTCTTTCCAAACAAAATCTGCCTTGTTCTGGGGGACAGATTGGGGTCAGATGTAAAGACAGAAGGAAAGTTGGAGAAGATGGTGCTTGTGGTTTTGTTTCTGCTTTGAAATGTTTTAAAATCCATCCTGTTTGCCTTCCACCACTGGATGCCATGGATTTGTRGAAAAACCCTGACTAATTTAGAGAAGGTCATACTTGGCTTGAAGGTTCCCTTTTTAGGTCTCTCTGGTGACAGGYTTTCCGTTCAATTTGACATCATTCCTGACTGTGGGTAGCAGATAGGATGTGAGTGCTGCAAGTGAGGAGTGTGAAAAATTCCAGGGATGTTCCAGGCACTGCTAGACAGAGCTATATTGATTTAGGAGGAAATCCCAAGGAGGAAATAGTTCTTGTCAACTGATTACTACAAGTTATGGTTATGCTACTCTTGCAGACATCTATAAATTAAACTGCCAGCAGTTGGCATCTGCCACTGTCACAGTGCTATAGGTCATCCTTCCCTGGGAATTAAATGATGCCAGAGTGACTTAACCTGCCACACAAACAGKGAGGGAAAATTCGGGAGCTGGGAGGAAGGCAGAGCTTGGGAGGTGTGTACGGAGCCCCAGCATGGAGAGGGACATAGCATGGGTCAGATATGATATMATGACCTGAACTATTATGTGCTAAATGTTTCCCCATCATGGTTGTTTTTYTCATGCTGAAATTCCTTGAATTCTATCTCCAGGTTGCTATTTTTCCTCCCTGAATTCCTGGGGAGGTATTATCTGCTAAAAGGGGGAGGAGGTCATGTTGGTTTGGGGGGATATTTTCTTAGCTCATAACTTGCCGGCAATGCAGCATCTGAAGAGTTTAAATTGGAATTAGCTGACATTTTCCTACTCTCCCAGGAATTCAGGAGTCTTTGAAGAGCAGCCCATCTATGTGGGCTGAAGCTAGTGAGCTGGAGGGATAATTGATTCTGTCTGGAAACCTCTATGCTGATCCCTAAAACCAGGATGGAAGGATTGACATTGTTTACTGTCAGCAGGGAAATTTTTTTTCTGTCTTTTACTGGATGGTTTCACCTCGGAGCAACTGAAGATGAATTGAGGTATAGACCTAATCAGGAAGATGTGAAAAGATTTATTTTTCTTTACTTTACAGAAAAGGCCACAGATGGCTCTTTGCAGAGTGAAGACTGGACACTTAACATGGAGATCTGTGACATTATCAACGAGACAGAAGAAGGGTATGTGCTATTTCAGCAGACTTGGAAAGGTCCCTGAACACATTCTTCCTCCAGTTGTACTCAGCATGTGAGGAGGTGCAGCRAGGCTGGGGGCAGATGCTCACAGTTTGAATGCAGTTTGCAGATMAATTGCTTCATTTTTCTGCTCCTTAGATCTCTCCTGCTCTCAGAAAATACTGTGTGATGCAGTACCTGTAGGAKTSAGGACAAGAGGAAATGGCCTCAAGTTGTGCCACRAGAGCAACTTATTTARATTGCATATTGGGAGAAAATTATTCACTGAAAGGGTGGTCAGGCATTGKGTCAGGTTGCCCAGGGAAGTGRTGGAMCARYYRTCCCTGAAAGCATTCAAAAAACATAYRGATGTGGCATTTTGGGRCACACTATAGTGTTGGGCTTAGTGCTGAGTTAATGAACTCAATGATCTAAGAGGGCTTTTCCAACCCAAATGATTCCATGATACTTCCTGTGGTCAATCTCTGCTTGGGAGGGCTGGCATGAAAAACTCTTGATGAGGRTACCACCCTTGTTTTTCAGCAGGTGTATCTCTTTGCAATGCCTTTAATTTCAGCTGTTTGTATAGACAGCTTTCTGACATACCTCCTTCAGCACCAAAAAGCTTTGCTGCTTGCAGTCTGCAGGASAACTGATCACTGCTCTTATTCCCTGGGTTTTTTAGAGTGACTATCAGTCTTTCCTGCCTAATCAACAGCCTGTTTTTTTGGAGACTTGAGGCATTCCTCCAATATTGGCTTCTGTGATACTGTGTCTCTTCACATAATTCTCCATGGCCCTGGTTTGGTTGTAGGCAAATAATCTGAAGTTAACCCACATGCTTATGTCCAGCTGGAAATGGTAAAGGATTCATTTTCCCACAGTTTATGGGATATGAAAAGCCTGTCTGAGCTGTCTGTTAAAATGGTGTGTTTCTCCTTCAGGCCCAAGGATGCCATTCGAGCGCTGAAGAAGAGGCTGAATGGAAACAAAAATTACAGAGAGGTCATGCTGGCGCTGACGGTGAGTGGGGGCAGGCTGGAATGCCTCAAAGGGCAGAACCCTTTTGTCATTTTCCTCTTCCTGGCACTCTCTTGAATGTACACACTATTTCCTTTAACAGCCAYTGCTCTGCTCTTTTCTTCTCTCCAATTGCCTCCTCACTTCCTTGGGGAGAGCTGCTGGAAGCTTTGCGTAGCAGTTTTCTGACTCAATTGATTTCTGCTTCTTTTCATGGCTCTTATTCATCCCAAGTACTGACTGAGGAAAGTTAAAGTAGCTCAAATGGGCCTGATAGTCGTTGAGGTTTTCCTTTCTACTCTCATTTCCCTGTGTCCAACCATTCCTCCACTCCAAGACAACAGCTGTGGGCATATCTGCGAGTGAGGATGATGAACTTGCCATATTTTCAGCTTCATAARTAGCTGATGCACAATTTCCCTTGTGAATGAATCTCAGTAGGAGACAACACATTAATTTATGCTGATCTAATTTCACTCAATAAAGTGTAAATTATATTCTGTGCTTTTAGCCAGCCCTGCTAAGGTGTGGGATAATTTAGCAGTGACCTTTCCTGCTGATGGCTTTAGYTGGAGGTTTCCTGGGTAGTGCAGCACTCCTGAGTGGGGTGCTGGGCTGGCTTTAGCAGTAACTAGACCGAGTTATCCTCCTGTGGGGAGGTGATCTGTATGAGTCTTTCACAGAGCTCTTGTTGCATCTCCCTGACGAGGCRTAACCGTACTTTCTGTCTTCTTGCCATTTCCTATCGTGGATTGTCATTTTGACAGATTACCAAAGTCCAAACCATGAGATTATCCATTGTGCAGGAAAGAGCGAAATCCATCAGGAATGAGCCCGTGTCATCATGGCTGATGAAAGTAGCTGAAGGAGGAGAGTAATTACAGACTCCTCGGTACAGAGTCACAGTGGTTATTAGGCATGGCTGTAAGGAGAAGTGACGCRTTGGATTTATCTCCATGCTAATCATGTTCTTCAGAGAGAAATCAACAGCTGTTCTTCCATGGCAGTTGAATGGCAAGTGGAAGGTGCCTCCAGCTAGGTTGCAGGGGGAAAATGTGTCAAAGTATAACCTGTCAGAGCATTCACAGGGGAGTGTTTTGAATGAGTGAAGATCATTCACCTGAATTCCCAACTCTAAAACATGGCTTATAGCTCGGAGCAACTGGGTCCAGCTGTGTTCCAGGCACACAGAAAATGGTGGAGTGACACAGCACGATAATATCTCACTGTGACAGGATGTCCTCTGTCTTACCTGCTCCTGATGTGCTGCTACATACTTGTCTGTTCAGCTGCACAGGCTGGAAAGTTCTGCTCTGATGATGAAGAAACTTTCTATTTCTTTGCCTTGAAAACAGGAATGGTGGATCACAAAAATGCCCAATATGTTAACAGTGGGTGAGGTACAGCTGAGTTTCTGTGTAAAGAAGTTTTTTGGCAAAACTGGGGAAGAAGAGAAATAAGAGTATAAGTGTAGTTTTCCCTCCATCTTCTCACCCTCCCATCAAAAGCTTTAAAATAAATTTAAAAATCAGATGCTGTGTGTGATCAAGCTTTGCTCCAGTGATGAACACTGGGTTTTTTTGTGTGTGTAGGTGTTGGAGACCTGTGTGAAGAACTGTGGCCATCGCTTTCACGTCTTGGTGGCGAACCGTGACTTCATCGATGGTGTTCTGGTGAAAATCATCTCGCCCAAGAACAACCCCCCCACCATTGTACAGGATAAAGTCCTAGCACTGATTCAGGTACACAGCTTGTCTCTGCTTCCATATGTTGCTGCCTGAAATAAGGACTGTCTGCTTCAATGCTACGCATCGCTAAACATGCTGTCATCGTTAAAAATGTGGCGAGTTTTTTATATATAAACTCAAACAATATATCCAGATTGRTGGGAAAAAGCAGACATGCACACACAGAGATATTTTATCCAGGGAGAACTGTCTGGATTCTAGTTAGAGGTACCACTTTACTCTAAAACAGGAGGATTTAATAAAAAGTAAATGGATGCTTTTGTAATTTAACATTCACAAAGCTGGAGACTTGCCTCGCTGATGGGCTTGTCAGCTGAGGCCAGGACATTTCAGAGGCWTGTGCTTTTGGTATCAGCTGCAGAACACTTGCCTTTCTGTGTCTGCTTCCCTGACTGGAAAATGGAGCTGTTTCCCTCCATTAGAAAGCATTCTGCATTCCTTTCAAAGATGGTTATAGAAAAGTAAATGACCATATAGAAATTAAAATGGTTTTGGTGTCTTTTCTCTGGTTATTGTGCAGTGAAAGCACGCTGTCAGATCCTTGCCTGCAGTGGGAAGTTCAGACATGGGCCTGTCTGCCACTTCTCCTTCTGTGCAGCACAAYAATAAACAGCCGTGTTAATTCCACAAACCATTAGCCACACATGAGGAAACATTGGTGCCTGCCTGGAGGAAATCTGACAATTATAGGAAGCTTTATCACTAAGCTTCCACAGGCTACTGCGTACACCAGAGACTAAAAGACACTGCGTATTTAAAATGATATAAACCTGCTGCAGTGTTCCTTGTGGGGAGGTATTTACAAATGCGCAGCATCATTTGCCAGATATAYTTCTGATTTTTATGGCGAAGCATGCACTTGGGTTTCTGCTGCTTTATTTGTTGTTTGGATACAARGATAGGGCATTCTTAGAGCATGACAATGTAAATAAGTGGTTTTCAAACAGGAAATAGGTGGGGTGGTGGAATTATTGGGCATTGTGTTGGGGTCTGTGGGGTCCCTTTATTTCTGGTATCTGATTTTAAAGCTTTAAAAAAAATAGAACAAAATTAATTGTTTAATTATTAAGATCAATTCTTGTGCATCTGACTGAGCCCTCATGTTTCTGCCTTCTTTGGTGGGAGAGTGGATATATGGGGTGCCCAGGAGATGAGGTTAAATACTGTCCCACAAGGAGAAACCATGTGTTTCCATATGGTTTTAGAGAATGTTGGTTTTGCTGGGTCCTGGGTTTAAACAGATTCCTGGTAGTGAATGCAGCTAAGATGGAAGTGTTTGTAACATCATCAGAAWGCCACAGTCACTGCCTCAGTGTATTAAACAGAGCTTTGTCTGAGGAGACYTAGTGCAGTAGAGCTAAAAGCCTCACTCTGGGTACTAAATGCCTTTTGATATAAAAAGCCTGAAAATTATGAAGGTTGCCTGTGGGTGGGTTCTGTTAGTGTCTCTTTAGCTGGAGGTGGTAGGGGACTTTGTTTCCCAGATTGCCTGACAAGTTTGGAAGAGTGAYTGCAGTCACTCATCCCAGGTGCCCTATGGACACACACCCCCAAAATACCCCGTACGTGGTGACAGCTTCTCTCAGCTCAGGCTGTGCTCTGTAGAGCTCCCTGGGGTTAGASTTAACCCTGTCCCATGGGGCTGATCTCAGCTCTACCCCACCTACACAGTGTTTATCCCTTTCTGTATCCCTCTTGCAATTTGATATGGGAATGAATAAGAACAGAAATGAGAGGATTAATAACCCACATTTGGAAGCATGGAAGAGAGCTGTACAAACAGCACATGTCTTCAGCCCCACAGCTGTGGTATTCATGGGCTTTTCCATAACAAGAGTAGATAAAGCTGCCATCCAATGTCTTATCTAGAGACTTGACTTKTTTTGAGATGTTGAGCATCTTGTGTCTCACTTTCTCAACCTGTTTSCCAGTGTACATGAATTAGCATATGTTACATAGAGCTTATCTTTCTTTCCTCACCTTGCTAGAAGGCCTTGGAAATATTCCTTGTTGCTGTGCCCCTGGTAAGAGCTCAGCTATCACCCAGTGCCCAAACACTGGGATGGTCCCCGATTTAGGACCTGTTTGGGCACACTGAGGATCCAAGTGGGATTTATCCTCAAATATCTATATTTGATAGTCTGGCCCAAAGTGTTAGAAGCTGTGAATTCAGTCTCTCCTCTGTCTGACGTGTTTGGACAATGAGCAGGTCTCCTAAGCTCCAGTGTAGCTCCTTATCCATAAAGCAGAGCYGATATTGCAGTTGCCTTGTTGGGTTGTAAGCTGTCTAGGACAGGGATTGTCTTACAATGTGTGTAGACAGCACTTAGGACAATGCTGCCTGTCCTGCTTGTGACCTCTGAGATGCACTAATGTAGACAATGCTCCCAGCTCAGGTGAAGAAGAATACAAATGGAACTATCACCTATCTCCAAGGAAGAGAATTGCAGAAGAGAGAATGTTTTAAAAAGGTGGAGTGCAGATGAAATGAGATCATTTTGCCAAATCCATAGGAAACCAATGAAAGTTGGATTAGTACAAGGAAGCCTCTTGGACAAGCAAGTCTCATTAAAAACTGGGGACAGCAATGCAGTGTATTTTTGCCTCTAAGTTTCTTTTGAGTGATKATTATTAAATAGAACATCCCTCGCCTAACGCTTTTCACTTTTGCTTGCAAATAGAGTTGAAGTGGGGAACACCATTATGTAGAAGCACCATTCAGATGCCTTCTGATGTAAATTGAAAAGGCAGTGAAATGGCAAAGGTGGAGTTACTTGTGCAGTCAAAATCTCCATCAGAACTGGGGATGCTTTGCAAGGTCAATTCCAAGGAAACAATGGCTGTGTGCTGTTGGAGCTGTTTTCTCTGGCTCAAGCAGGGCTGTTTGGACTTGCATTGCATCAGAACAGTTGATGCAGTTAATTTACTCTTAACAAAGCTGAGAAGCAAACCCAGGATTGTCTGYTTGCACCTGATAATGGATTGTCTCCTGGGCATGGATGGTAGGAAATGCTCTTTCTTAGAAYTGAATAGAATAGGAATGCAAGTTAATATTAATATTTCTTATCTTGCTTTGCTATCTTTGATTTCTGTCCTCTCAAATATAAAAAATGGT
Source organism: Malurus melanocephalus (assembly GCF_030028575.1). NCBI lineage: Eukaryota > Metazoa > Chordata > Aves > Passeriformes > Maluridae > Malurus > Malurus melanocephalus. The sequence goes on along the minus strand of NW_026623736.1, from coordinate 191,458 downwards.
TCAAAGAGCTTTTAAAGTAAAAATAGTCAAAGAACTAGTGTAAAATGATGACTAAATGAATTAAGTTCAGAGCCCACACACGCATCTTGCCRTAGTTCTGGATCCAGTGATACTCTGCTCCACACATGTAGGGGTTTGTGGAATGCTTCATTTTAAAATTGAGTCATAATATTTCAGTTTTTCCTTCCTCTAAATTTTTAATATTTGGCTGATTTCCAGCACCAGTGAAAGGGGGTTGAGGCTTTCGGCATACTGTGCTTACAGCAGCTTTGTGAGTGCAGGAGGCTGGCTAGCCAAGAGGAGCACTTAGTACTCCCACTGAAGGAAAAGCTCAAATGTGAATTGAAGTCTTTTTAGACACCAGAGAATTCATGCAGGAGAGATRTTATGAGTGTTCTGGCTGTGGGAAATTCTTTTAAACTCGTTCTTTGTGCCACGCTGGGCTGTCTGAGTGTTGGATATGCTCTGTCAGAACCCAGGCGTCGTTAGTTCTGCTGCTCAGGGGACTGTCTCTTTCACAAGACAAGAACCTCAGAAAATACCTTCTTTTAAATTTAAGTTTGGTGCAAATAAAACATTGAAGACAGCTTGACGGCTGTGTTTTTCCTTGGAATGTTTCATAGGATGTTTCACAAAGTGAATGGAGATTACTYGAGATTATTGTACAGCTTTGTGAATTTTGGTTTGATCTGTTGAATCTTTCACACAGACCCTTTCTGGTGGGTCATTTGCTGTACAATATGCCAGAAAAGATCAGCATCAATCACTGCTGAGGAGAGGAGATGGGAAGAGGCTTTCATGTATGTTCACAGATTTTGATGATGTCGGGGCTACTTACAGCTGCTCTGCACTGGGTTCCTCTCTGTTTTATATCTGAATAAAAAAGGTGACTGTCTTAAAATTTGCAGGACCTTTTAGACCAGGTCTGATGATTCCAGCTTCCCTTTGAAGCTGAAATCCCTGAAAGCTTTTACAGTCGGAATCTGAGGTCAGGGTGGGGCTGGAGCTTCATTTGGGAGGTTTATGGATAATCCCTCRTGTTTTCCAGGCTTGGGCTGATGCCTTTCGAAGTAGCCCTGATTTAACTGGAGTAGTGCATATTTATGAAGAGCTCAAGAGGAAAGGCATCGAGTTCCCCATGGCAGATCTTGATGCTTTGTCTCCAATACACACACCGCAGAGGGTAAGCTGCAGTATTGCAATTCTGGGAGGTGTTTTCCCAGGATTCCTAAATAGTTGGATAATTACTTGTCTTTCCCCTCCTGTTTCTCTGAATTTGGCTCATTTTCTCACTCRTGGAAGGACATTTTAATGGTGAAAGGGGATGTAAGAGAGGCATAATACAGACTGATAAGCTATCTCCTCCSTTAAGTCAATCATCAATCTGAGAAGAGGAAAAGAGTTTGTAACATTTAATCTTGTACCACRAAATCACCAAACAGATGCAAATAATTTGTTCAAAGAGAGCCCAGCAGGATTTATGATTGAGATTTGCTTCTTTTCCTCAAAAGTATGGTTGTTTCTTTTGGTGATAACCCTGAGCCAAGGTCTGCCCCTTGATTAAAGGTGTACAGGGTCTGAATCTCTCTCTGATCCCACAGTAATGTGMGAACTTTACAACTCTGGAAAGTTAGGTCTGGAAAGTTGACAGAACTGCTGCTTGGAAGTAACTTAATGATCACAGGTGTTCTGATTATTCACTCTGAAAACTGAAGTTAATGAATCTTTGAAGCGGGAAATGCAAGTGATCAAGGACTGAGAGATTACAATTCTTATGTCAAGGTTAATTAAATTCAGTATCTATGTATCACATTTTTTGGTAAGCTTGTAACTTAATTCCTAGTTAAAAGTCATTTATAATTATTCCTCTTTGGCTCTTGTTTTTGTTTTGCTTCTCACTTTTCTTGTAAAAGTAAATGGACTTAAATGCTTGTGGGTTGGGTCAAAAGACATGGGCATGGAAGATTTTTGAAGCTGTCAGTCTGTTCYAGCAGCTGCACTGACCTTTCCCACAAGGTGCAATTATGTTCTATATTTGAGCCTGTTTGGCCTGAGGTTGCTGACAAAGCAAGTGCTGTCCCAATTCAGCTTTTGAACTCTTGTCTTTCTGATGTGGCAGAGTGTTCCCGAAGTTGATCCTGCAGCAAATATGCACAATTCCCAGTCTCAGCAAAGGATGAGCACCAGTTCTTATTCCTCGACCTCTCCAACGGCGTATTCTGCTCCTCAGGCCCCAGCCTTGAATGTGACTGGTCCCATCACTGCTAACTCTGAACAGGTATTGGCATGTTGATTCTTTTGAGTGAGCCTCTTTCAGCAAATCAAATTAGAAATTAATTTGCAGAAGTACTTTCTAACTCTTTGGACTTTGTCTCTTAGGTTTGGCTGTGCTTAGTAATCTTTCTTCCTGTTATATTGTAAAATTTAGGCTTTGATATGTCTGTCTGGCCTGGTTATGGCAGCACAATCTGCTGGACCAGCCCACTCAGCAGTATTTGGGCAGTTATTCCCATTAGCCCCACTCCTTTCAAGGCACAGCATGTCTWGCAGATGCAGGAACTCAAGCCCTTGCAAACACCCTAATACAGAATTTTCTTTTTCCCTGAAAAAAATATAACTTCAGAGACAAAAATTCTACTTAAAATATGTACATCTTTCCCCCCACTGGAGTGAGGCACGGCCAAGGTCTGGCTTTAGGTGCTGTTTGCAATTGCTTCTCTTCCATACGGACACAACACATCTGGGTTTATGATGATAATTCTTTTCTTTTTCTGTTCCTTTTCTCCTGGGTAAACTTTTTATCTTTTTTTTTGTTTTTTTCCTGCTGGAATGTCTGGAGCCTGAGATATGAAGTCAGACAGAACCAGAGATATCTCAAAGTCGGTTCTTGAAAATGAACTGCCTAAACCAAAAGATTATGCAGTGTTTTGCTGTCTTTTTGCCCCAATTTAGATAGCCCGGCTGCGCAGTGAGCTGGATATTGTTCGTGGGAATACAAAAGTGATGTCTGAAATGTTGACAGAAATGGTACCTGGACAAGAGGATTCCTCAGACCTTGAGTTACTCCAGGTAACAGTTTTCTAAATAATATGATTTTGATCCTTTCTGTGCTTGAGTTTCCATGGGGGGATGGGTTTTGTTGTGGCTCACTTCACAGCCTGGGTTTGCTTGGGTGGGGGCTGTGCTTGACCCTGGCAAGTGCCATCACTTGATTTTCTTCATTCCTTAAAGCTTCCAGTGACAATTTCCTGACTTGCCTTGAAACTTGTTCCAGTGCTTTCCTCTTTGTGTAGCTATAATTTTTTCCCAACACTGAATATCAGGTCTCCTTTACCTCTAAACAGCTTAGAATTGCCACAGGTTCTGKTGGCCCTGTGCTTTTCTGCGTCTTTGACACTCCACATCACCACTTGTGTGGAGTCAAAACATTCCCAGTCATACTGCAAGAAGAAACACTCCATATTTCCATTTAAATAATGCTAAGGGTCTGTGGAGTCTCTGCCACTTGAAATCTTACATATGAACAGTCTTTCCAGAAGATATGTTCTCGTGAAGGTGTAGTGTCTTAAGGCAAGTGCTCAGGTGAAGTTTTATCTGTCCAGAGGGCTAGACTGGATAATCAGGAGTGATTTCTTTGGTGGAAAATCTCAATCCAGTGCAGTACTTTGTATCTCAAGATGAAACACAGTATAAACTGAGTTCTTGTCTCAGGCTTTACACTTAATTCCCAAGGTCAGTGGTCATGGGGTGGCCTTTTGGCTGAGGAAAGTCACACAGTCCCACAGATGAGGAGAACAGATGAGAAGCGTTGCGTTCTGACATTCCAGCTGCTGCCCTTAACGTGGTATTTGCCTTTCCATAGCTTCAGAAATAGCCTTCTGTTTTGATCCTCCAGCGGGGAGGATGGGCTCCCACAGCAATCCGTTCRGAGGAAGGCAGGGAATTGCTCTCTGTGATACATCAGAGGTTGAAATCCATCCAAAAACTGGTCTCTCGCATGCAGTGGCATTGTGTGTTTGTCTCGGAGCCATGATGGCAGCTGATGAGAGGCTTTGCAATAAAGAGCCTTTCAGTTACTGCCCATTTGGGTCGAACTGCTCAAAACAAAAGCAGCTTCCAGGAAACCATGACAGGCCGAAATCGAACAGTTTGCTTACACTGAGAAACGACCAGCAGCATCTTGACAGYGTAACCTTAGAGCACAGCTTTAAGGTGAAAGAACTTGATCATAAAACRGAGTGACAGCAATGATTCTTTATTCCACCTGGCTCCCTTCTGTGACTGATGCAGCCTAAATCTGAATCACAGAGCTGGGGAGAACCCGTTTTTGATCACAAAGGATGGTTGGTCTTTTGAGAGCTGAGARCTGGGTGCTGCATGCAAGGACTCCTTGCTTTGAGGTTTATATAGCCCTCCTCCTTAAATAATTCCTGACATTTTCTCCAACAATCAAATGTAAACAGCCTGCTAGAGAGCCAGCTCTGAGCAGAATAGATAGGTACTGTCAGCCCTCTCGGAAAGGCAGCAAACAAACCTCTGAAATGTCACAATCTGCTTGGAAAGTGATGGGATCAAAACTGACATTGGAGAACACATTCCTCAAGCTGTTAAGGCAGCTGGATTGCAGTAGGTGAAATTTATCCAGAGCTTAGGATGTCAGACCATGCAAGGAAAACAAACACATTTTTGCTTTCATCCTGAAGGTTGTGTACCAACAAGTCATCCTTGTTTAGTGCTGAATTTTTGCTGTGAAGTRGAGCTGGGAGGAGTGGAAGATGACAGAGGGACATGCTTTAGCTGGAATGTCAGTGCTTATTGAAGTAAAACTGTGGGTTTGATCAGAGGCACCCTGCCATATGTCACATTGCTTCTTGCAGTTCTCCTCAGCAGACCAGTTTGACCCTTGGTCAGTACAGAATTCTGCTAAGTAATTGGTGATGGAAGAGATGTCCTGGAAGCATRAGAACTGCTGGTCTAGGCAAACTGAAATCTAGATTTCTTGATGGGAAACTTCTAAAATAAATGCCCTCGCTCTGCATTCCTTAAAATGAAACTCCCCATTGCATTWGTGCAGTCTCTTGTCTGTGCTTCTGCTCAGTGTAAGGGAACATTTCTCTGTGTGGCTCAGTCCTGTAGGGTGTGTGGAACACTCACCTTTTCCTGCTCTTTGGTTTGTTTTACCCTCATGTTCTCTGTAGTTGGTAAGTTCTGTGTCCCCAAYGCTTCTCATCCTAGCACACACTCAGTATTTGTGGTAGCCTTGATGAACCTTTTTTCCCCCACATGTTCCACCATCCACATAATTTAGTTTTTAAGGGTGATATCGCCAAAAAGAGCAGATTGAATTTTCCTTAAAAGCTCTCTTCTGGAAAGCTGTTGTATTAACATGTTTTATTCTTAAAACAGATGACTAAAATACAGATATTTATTTTCTGAAGTGCTCAGAGTTAAAGAAGAATCAGGAAGTTRAATTGTGAATAGACTCTCAAGGTTTTATGCCATCATCTCTTGAAGGGCGTTTGATTAGATGTGCTTTTGGGTGACATTTAATCATGCATAGATAAACTTGTCTTAGTGTTTCTCAGCTGGGGGATATGTTTGGCTGTGAACAGAGCTCAACTAAATCTACTTATTGCTTGTTGCTTATCAGACTGTGTGTGCACAATGCATTCCTCCTAGGAACTGAACCGAACCTGCAGAGCCATGCAGCAGAGGATTGTGGAGCTTATCTCACGAGTGTCCAATGAAGAAGTCACAGAGGAGCTGCTGCACGTGAATGATGATTTAAATAACGTCTTCCTCCGATATGAAAGGTGGGGCACCTCTCCCAGCAGCCATTTACATTCATTCAGGGTTTTTTCATAAGGATAAAATAGGTCAGTTGGTGAAATTGGGCCATCTGGGCCAAGGGTCCAACATGACGCAGAGAACCAAACCACAGGAACCATTTACACGATATTTTTATAGCCTTTTATGGTAATATTCCTGTTTCAGTGAATTCTTTTAATAAGGTTTTTTTTGTATTATCCACTGAATTTTTGTGGGACATATCCATAAAAATGCAAGGTCACCTTGTGAAAGCTCTCTGTACTAGCAGAGATTCAAGTCTGCAAGTCCCTGTTGTGCAGGACTGTGCAGGTGTGGGGACCARGGACCAAAACCAGCACTGCATAGTCACTAGCTCCCCTGCTAGCCTGCACTCTGCACAAATGTCTGTGCTGCTTCCTGGCTTAGGGAGGCTCCCGTGAGCTCTCTCTGCCCTCTGATCTCTGAGCTTTCCAGTTCTGGTGCAAGAGGAGCTGCCTGAGGTGGGCGGGAGCATCGGGCATGCAAAGGATTTGTTTTTAAGCAACACTTAAAATCTTTAAAAAAAAAAGCCTGTCTTGTGCAGAGCTAATGTTTCGAAGAGCTGTTCTGCAGGAATCATCCCTGGGGACAGGACTTGGGGCACAGGACTTTCGACATGTCAGACAAAGGCACTGTCAGGCACATCTGCTGCAGGAGGTGACACGTGATGCCGCAGTCTTGGGAAAGTTTAATCTTCCCCTTAATGACAGGCCTGGGGAGCGAGGYACTAAAGAGTACCCTTTGTTCCTTGCTCTTAGCACAGGGCTTTGTTTCTCAAGCCTTTAAAAATAAATTAGACTCTAGATCTGTGAATTTGTGCTGTCACGGCAAAGGCTGCAAAGACGACTCAGTGCCCTCGATTTTGCCTTTGATTTCGTCGTTCAGAGGAGATGGGGCAAACTTTGAAACAAACGCTGGCTTTTTATGTGAAATGGTGTGTGTTTCATGCACAAGCAGGATTCTACAAGTGGCAGAGTGTAACTATCACTAAGGTTTAGTCTGGTCACCCTTAATAATTTTTCTATTTTCCCCCATCTGCGGYTTTGCTGACTGGGGCTGATGTGTTTGTAGTCATTATTCATGAAAGGGGAACTGAGTGATGTTCACAAGCTGTTTGTGGTRGAATAGCTGCCGCTGGTCTGAGTGTTCAATAAATTCCAGTTCCTCCTCTGCTGTTCCAAAAGCTCCACATCCATCATGCTGATTTCTAGCACAGGGGACCAAGCTCCGTCAGTGACTCAAGCAGGAGCTCTGGCCTTCGCTGTGAAGCCTTGGGATGTAAATGAACAGAAGCCTTTTGGTGAGAAATGAGGTGGGAGGTGTCTTAGGTTTCCAGCAAAGGGAGTTGGATTTCCAGTAATAGCAAACACCCACAGTTTCCTAAAATTGAAAWTTGGGCCTGAATTTGGTTTTGCTGCCTTTTAACTCCACATTTTTCTCTGTTACCTTAAGAAAACATTTTAGTTTGCTTGACATTCCCTGTTGTATTTTGTCCATCTGGGAGAAAACCCGGAGGATTATATGAGTATGATGGGCTTTTTGCTGAAAAGAGAGGTTACTTCTGAGACTACTTYGAAAAATTTGAACCTCCACGAAATCATGGTGCATTTCCTGGTAAGGAAGGAGATCAGACTGCCCTTAAACAGGSCATGGGAGCAGTTTTGAGTTCATAGAATCACACAATGTTTTGGGTTGGAATGGACCTCAAAACTTATCTAATCCCACCTCCTGCCATGCGTGGGGACACTTCCCACTAGATCATTTTGCTCAGAGCTCCATCCAGCCTGCCTTGAAGACTTTCATGAAATCTGGGTTTAGATTTGTGGTCCCAGATGCACTGAGCAGTGAAGACACCAGAGCTTGACTAACCAGACTTCTTCCCCTTAAAAGTATGAAGATTTTATCCAACATCATTATTTTTCCTTCTTGGAAAGTACCAAGGTATTTGAACGTAGGCTATTTGAATGGACTCAGGATGTTTTAAGCATGTTGAATCTGCTGTTCATTGTCACTCGTGCCATGTGTGCTGGGGTCAGGCTGTGCCACACCACACACACACAGCTCCTCATTTGCATTATTGCAGCAAGAAGGAGCTGGTAAGTGGGAGTAAGATGAGYTGTGGTGCTTGGCTTGTTGAGCTGTGAGCATCAATCTTGCTGCAGTTCCTCCTGTCCTTTGGCTCACACAGCAGTCTGTCACAAAGCACTTAATGATTAAAAAAAAAAACCCGAAACAAAAGACAAATCCTACAGTGTTTTTCAGGSATGTTTGTGCTGCAAGATCAGATTAGTCAACTTAAAATCCACCTTTGCCAAGAGTGCAACTTCTCAGCAATCATCCCTTTGTCCTGGCCTGGAGTTAAAGCCTTCAGGCTTCCCTTTTGAACCAGAGAACTGAAGCTGAGTGGCAAGCATGTCATGGCTTGGTTACAAAGTCATGTTTTTCATTGTTTATTGGTGGCTTTGATAATCCATGTTGGGTTTTGGTTTGCTTTTTTTTGTTCCTAAACAGATTTGAACGCTACAGATCGGGACGCTCAACACAAAATGCCAGCAATGGAGTAAGTACCTCACTCCATTTATTCTCTCAGCAGCTGCACCAYACCAGCTGTAGTACTATCAGTAGTATCACACCTTCTATTTGTCCAGCCCTGTGTCYTGCCTGCTGTGGTGGAAGCCAGGAAAAGTAAGAATGTGGCAAACCCCAAGGGACAACTTTTAGCTCAGGAAGTCACTTCACACTAAAACATCTCTGTGTTTACAATCCTTGATGGATTTTCATTCCTCTATTAAATTTTTTGATTGCTTTTGAGTCCATGTGGACTTTGGGAGTTCACAATGTCCTTAAGCAGTAAATTCCACAGTTTCACTATACATTTTTACATATTTATTTTCCATTTATATGTAACAAATATTTTGTTTACATTTTATCAAGTCACTTAATGATTTTTGTTTGCTTCACCTAATTTTTCTTCACTGTGTCTTACAATACCACTGTTCAGGTTAATTTTCTTCATGCCACTCATAATTTTATTATTTCATCTCCTATTTAAGCAGCCCCTTTCCAAGCTGAAGAGTTCTAATTATTCTTTAAATGAAAATTCCTTTGTAGTTGTTTTATAGCATTCAAGGTCTGAGTTCATGATGAATCTGTACTTCTATTAAATTTTGTATTCTGCATTCATARCCATTTCCTCTATTTACTTTGCTTTACCACTTCTCCTGCAGTGTGATGCAAACTTCAGCAAAGGCTCTGCATTGACACTTTATTCACAACAAAGAAGTTTTGTTTTTGAAAACAGTTTATACCTAATGTGGAAATTAGTAGCAGAGTCAGTTCGACTTAGCTCTGATGTCRGTCTAGTGTTAAGCACATTAGTTGAATCTGAAGAGATTTAGGTGACCTCCAGGAGAGTTTCCTGCTGTGCTGAGCAGTCAGACTGAGGGTTTATTGGTGGTTGACCTTTTTTATTCTGCACTCATCACTGTAGTATCCAAAAAACTGGTCCACTTAGCAGCATGCAAGAGAGAACTTTATAGGAAGTGCCCATTATTTTGTGATGTTTGATGTTGTACTGCAAGAAGAAATTGCTGGCATGTGTAACTTCTGTGTTTCTTGTGTCCTGACAGGTACTAAATGAGGTGACAGAAGACAATTTAATAGATTTGGGTCCTGGCTCTCCAGCTGTAGTGAGCCCCATGGTCGGAAACTCAGCACCTCCATCTTCTCTTTCTTCACAGCTTGCAGGTCTTGGTGAGTGCCTGGTCTGAATCGTGCTCTCCGCTACCTGATTAATGTTGGCATGTGGCCTCTGAAAGGTTTGGCTATGTGGCTTCCAGGAGGATTAGAAAGCATTCCCACTCCCCTGCACTGTGGCAATCTGCAGTTGAGAACCAGCCTGGCACAAAGGCAGGGATTGATTAACGAGAGAAAAAACTGATGGAAAGGATGTGCAGGTTGTTGTTCGTGGCAGAACTTGTACTACTTTTATTTCTGCATAGTTATCATTCTTTGTGAAATCAGCYTGGTGAATGTTCTTGATTCCCCTTCTACAAATAGTATTTGGAATCTTAGGATGAAAGGTTTTATGAAACTGTTATGTGGTTTACATTAAATTAAACCAAAGATTGCTTGATTGGATCACTGGGTTGGACTGAAGGTTCTCCACCTCTTTCAGCACTGCACCAATACCATATTCCTTGGTTTGAAAGCATTGGCTTCACAGTCAGTAACTGAGAGAAAACATTGTGGAGAAAGTTACTGACCATGCCCAAAATTTTGGATTGTGTTAGTGGTTAGTAACTATCTTAGGATACTGGCAGCAGGTACATACCAATTCCTAAATGCTGGCTTCTCGATGAGGAGCATTTATGGAGTGGTGCTTYCAGGATGAATTAGACAATTTCTACACTTTTTTTTTTTCTTTTAAGAACACATGATTAGTGTTCCTCCAGCATTTTTTAACAAAACTGTCTTCAGTGCTGCATCTCTCAGTGATGATGATGTTTGCATAGGGTTTTTTGTTTCACTGGTTCACTTGTTTTATCTCCTCTGGTTTTAGACTTGGGCACAAACAGTGTCAGTGGCACCCTCAGCTCCCTCCAGCACAGTAATCCTCGTGATGACTTCGACATGTTTGCACAGACAAGAGGCAGCTCCTTGGCTGAGCAACGAAAGAAGTAAGTTGGAATTTGTCTTTAGCACTGAGTCATGGCATTGCTGTTCTCTGAGGACATAAATCTAAAACTTCTTGACTTCAGTCCAGACTGAAAAAGTAGTTTTGGTATGTATTTTCATGCTTTTAATCCAATCCCTTTCCTWTTGGTTGTTATTAATATAAACAAGTGGAAAAGTTCCTGCTGCTGGACAGAGCAGATTGGCTAGGCACTGACTGTCTTAGTTAATGAGCTCACTGGAAACTTGCAATTGTGCTTGCCTTAACTCCTGCCTTCTTCTGAAGGCTTGTCATCCCATCCACCCATGTTTGAGATACAGGGACATAAGRGTCCTTCACCTGAAGGTCATGGATGTACTTTGGTGACTCAATTACTGTCATCAAGGGCTTGGAAACAGAATTACCATCCAGTTAACTCCCCTTTTGGCCCCGGTCAGCCTCTCATAGGCTGTCAAGGCAGTGTAGCTTGCCTAGCTCCATGCTACCTCTAATTTGTTTATATGCATAGGGCTTGCATCTTTAGAGCTGCAAATCTGGCACTTTCAAGGGCATTTAACAGGTCAAATTATCTTAATGTRAAATAAATCTATGCACTTATTAAGAAATCCTTTGATCCCTGTCAAGTGATACTCAATAAAAGACACACTCAGGTATTTTTCTTTCATATATTATTTCTTCCTTCCTGGGTTCAGATTTTCAAGGAAGTAGTGGCTACCAGCTGTGAGAACATCTTCAGTATCTTGTGTCAAGCTAARAAATGCTGTTAAATAGTTTATCAAAAATTTAGCAAACTTGAGCCAACAAATTTATTGGGCTCTTTTATTTGCAGTTATCAATACAGCTATTGGTGCTGCCTCAGCTGTGGTATCAGTGCTGAGAGGAAATGCTCTAATGTAGAGAGATGTGCCACCACTGGAGATTTTGGGCTGGGAGCCTTAATGTACAGTTAGAAAGGAGATGCATTGCAGGAGAGATCTAATCGAGGTCCCTCTGTCTCTTGTGCTAAATGAAGCACAAAACTACTCTTCCCACACCATACCTAATGGAACCAGGAGCACGGATGATCCGTGATTTCACAGGGGAGGATTGCTCTACCTTCCTTGGACTGTGCACTGTGTGAGCAGAGCCGCAGGGAGGAGGAAAGGCATGAGTGTGACTTGCTGTGGTGTGTAGGTGACAGCTCTGGGTGTGAGAGCTCTGGGTGCTGTGCTGACAGCTTGGGAGAAGCCAGCATGAGGAGGAGAGAGGGYTCCCCCTGCTCAGCCAGGCAGCCCCTCCCAGGAGCTGATTTATGGGCACATGTTTGAGTCTGTGCAGCTCGTGGTACACCACTGTGATCTGAGAGATGATGCTGCTGCCTCTGTCACCTGACTGCTACATGTCCCTTTTGCATTGCAATTTAAGGAGCTTTTAACAGCTCTGTAAATAGTGCATTTCTTTGTCTGCTTCACTGCAGTTGCATAATTTCATCTCTCTTCGAGTCTCGCTCTGCCTTCCCCCATGCACACATCAAGGTCAGGCTTCCAGATGTCATCTCCAAATCTTTGTTAAACATCATCTGCAATCAGTCCCTTTTTCACAGTCCCTCGCTTGCTCTTGGACATGCTTAGGGTGCCTCATGACCTGTTTGCCTGCCTTTCATAATGCTGATCTTACTGTCTTTGCTTCAAGGTGCTTTCCAAAACTGATGGGTGGCCTTTGTACAGACCACACTTGTCTTTTTGGGGTACACACMGTAYGYTCCAARTCTTGYTAAGAAAAAGAATGYGCTTTCTGGTTCCCAGGGGAGTAAATCAGAGTACCCAGAGTATTCYTCTCCTGTGAAGAAAGGCTGGGAGAATTGGGATTGTTCAGCCTTGGGKTGACCTAATTCCAATACCTGAAGGGAGCCTACAAGAAAGATGAGGAGAGACTGTTTACAAGGGTCTGGAGTGACAAGACAAAGGGGAATGGGTTCAAACTGAGAGAGAGTAGGTTTAGATTGAATATTGGGAAGAAATTCTTCCCTGTGAGGGTGGTGAAGCCCTGGCACAGGTTGCCCGGAGAAGCTGTGGCTGCTCCATCCCTGGAAGTGTCCAAGGCCAGTTTGTACAGGGCTTGGAGCACYCTGGGATAGTGGAAGATGTGGTGGCAGCAGGGTGGAATGAGATGATCCTTTAACATCCCTTCCAACYCAGGCTTTTCTATGATTCCATGATTGTTTGTGGGTGACTGCTGGACTTCCTTCTAGTTGTGTGGTTTGTTCCTTTCTTTCAGCGTGACGTATGAGGATCCACAGGCTGTCAAAGGACTGGCRTCTGCCCTGGATGTTCGGAAACAGAACACGGGAGGGGTAGGTCATGGCTCTGTGTTTTGTTATCCACGTGGAATCCAAGCTGTAGGTGGCTGCTTTGACTGAGCTTCTCATTCTGCATTCCAGCAACGTGGTAGTAATGGCTATTTTGAAATTGATATCTGGGAGCAAGTACTTGCTCAGTAATGATCTCTAAAGAGATGCTGCTTAGCACTCTGGTCTAAAAGACTTCAGAATCATAGTGGGTAAATTCTCCTGTGTCCTTGCAGCTTGTCTGGAGTCATTGCAGGGAAATATTTAATGGGGAATATCCTGTGAACACTGGTGTACATTGGCTTGGTTTGGTTTTGCTTATGGAAGTCTTAATCTACTAGACTTTGCTCCAAGAGYATGGATACACGAGCGAGTTACAGGGACAGAAATTATGCAGACTTTTAATGCTTCACATTCTTTGCCATAACTGCCCTCACATGCAGCCTGTTCTGTCTGCCCAGGGCAGGYTCCTGCTCTCTTGTGTGGGCAGAAGAGCCCCATGTGCTGTCACCTCGCAGCAGCTGGCACTAAAAACACTGGTGAGAGAGCTTGGCCAGCTTTGTCTGCATCCCTCAGTGAAGGCAGCAGCACAAGAGCTTTTAGATCATGCCTTGACCSTTTCTACCACCCTGCTTTTTAAAACTGTGCTGCTCTTTTGTACGCAGCTGTGTTTGAGAGGACAGAGCAAGTTCAGAACCTTTTCCAGTCCAGTTTTGGGCTGTGATGACCACTAGGGAGCACGACAGAGCCAGCGTAGCATGGGAGGCCARTGCAGCATGCATATGCCTGTCACCAGGGAGAATTGCCTCCCCATGCCTTGGCTGATCCCGCCCTGGTTCTTTCATGACATGAAGTGGGAGTGCTCTGGGCAGCTGGCATGCCTGGCAGCTTGTCCTCCAAGCCAGGGAGAATTTGTGTTGGGAGCCAGCTGGGGTCAGATCACAGCTGCCTGCCTGCCTGCCTGGGCCATCGTTCAGTGGGAGCAGGGCCTCAGCTCTTACAGAGCATCCCCCACCCCACAAACCTACCTGCTTCTTCCTGTCCCTGTCCTCCTGCACAAAGGGTCATTTATAACCCATGTCAGCCCTGTRACCAGTTGGGGCTCAGCCCCACGAAACTCATGGCAGCAGTACTGAGGGGAAAGGAGAACCATGAGGAGGCAGGGGCAGAAGTATTCCTTCACAGGAATTCCTGAATCCAGTGTGACATCCCAAGCCCCCAGTATCACTGAGCTGTTATTGGCAGGACCTGGGGAAGGATTTGATRTTCTGCTCTTTGTTCCTGGTTAACCAAATGCGAGGAGCTTCCATTTAGCTGGTCAAGGGGGCTGTATTCCCTCARTGGCCTCAGGGTCATGTCCTTATTTATTAACACTTTTGTTTCCAGYCAGTTCTGCTTGAGGCACCAGCACAACATGTCATTCCCACCAGCAGAGCTGCTGCTCTGCCCCAAGTGTTGTCAGTTCAAAGGGCTGTGGCTAAGCTCATCTGGAGGTCAAAGTTTTTTGAGGTGAATGCCTTACAGGTTGTGGAACYTGGGGCTCTGAGATGTTGCTGAGACTTTCAGCCTCTTTTCAAAGGTCCTGGAGATTGCATCGTGTAATCAGAAGAGCTTATTTGGAAATGCAGTTGCTCTGTAATTGGTAAACACTTTTTCTCAACTGTTGTGAGGCTTGTGGGTGTCTCTTCTTAAAGGAAATAAAAATTAAACTCTKCTAAASTTACCAGCYCCAGCGTGTGTAGCAAAAAACTGGCAGCGCTCAGTAAACGAAAMGACAGGCTTTAATTTGGGTAGAGCTAAATTAGGAACAGCTCTAGGGAGGAGCCAAAAGCTTTGCAACACATTCTTCACACACGTCTCGTTCCAGCACAGTTGTCCAGTGGTAGAATTCAGCACATCCGACGTTTCTAATGTAGTCATTCTCGGAATGGTCTGCAGAGAGGAGGCTGATCACGTGGCATTAGCTGTCTTTTAATGTGATTTAGCAGCTGGAAACAAGATGGGCTAAAAATATACTGTTTTCTTAATATTGCTTTTCCGTGTTGGGAATTGCTTTTGTTGCCACACAGTTGTTGCATGATCGCAACTGGGAGGAGAGGTGTCCAAGAAACAATTCTCTGGTGTTACACAGAAAGTAGATGAAATTGGAATGATTTCCTCCCTTTTTTTTCCCTCAGGAAATGAAACATAAAAAATTGCAGCTGATTCTCCGTTACCTGTGTTAATGGGGCCAGGAGAGGTATCCCGTGTGTGCAGGTGTCTGGGTGGATGTACATAACACACCCATGTGCTGAGCTCACCCAGTTCTGGGCTGGAGCAACTGTGCTCTGCTGAGCCTCAGCAAGCCCTTCCAGAGCTGGAGATGACTCTGCATCCCACCCTGGCTCAGGGAGGAGATGCTGAAGGACAAGAAGCCCTCTTAGAGTGTTTGTGGTGCTGTGCCGTGCAGTCTGCAGCCTGCTCAGGGGAGCTGGATGCATCAGCAGTCCTTTAACCTCTKTGCTTTTCAAGAGGGGCAGTTTGAAAGGCTGCCAGGACACTGCAGCAAACTGCCCTGACTTCACCTCCACTCAATACCATCACAGAGCTGCTGTGCTGTTAGTGTGGGGCACAGTCTGTCTGCTGAGGTCAAGGACRTGAGTGGGGTGTGCTGCAACCCACGGCTTCAGAAACAAGGGACACTCCACAGAGGTGACATGAGAGCTCCCAGTGCAGTCTGACCCACTGCAGGAGCTTGTACAGCCTCACTTTTCCTTCTTCTAAGAAGATGACAAACATCAGCCTCACTACTAGCCAGTGGTTGGTTTATTTTATTATTGTTTTTGTTTTTAATGAAATCATGGAGGAAGTGCTGAAACATTGTGAACTGTCTGTAGGAAGTGCAGAATTTGGGGTGAGGTCTGTCCCTCCATGGACAGAGCTGCCAGGCAGAGGGGGACACAGCTGCTGCCAGAAGCTACTGTAGTCATTTGTGTGTCTGTGTGTGTGTGTGTCTGTGTATGTGAAGTTTTTAAMTGTTTTATTACTTTATCATGGGTTGTTGCCGTGGTTTCTCTCTTTATGGACCTTTCTGTTCCCAACACAGAGGAGAGGTAAAGGTGGGAACTCAGACATGGAGCCCATAGACAAGTGGCTAATTACACAAGGAATGGTGAGGACTTCACCAGTGAARCAATTCCTACTGCCCACCCCAGTCCCTGACCTAGAATAACCATCCTCTGTTCACCTCTCGTCCTGCCCTATTGAACCGCTTGAAATCGGACAGTACAAGGAGTTCATTTCCCACCTACATCATTACCTGGGGCAAAGGGAAAGATTTGCACCAATTTCTGGTTTATACAGCATAAAGACTTGTAAACAACTGAATAATTTGTAGGATCCCATGTCACCTTCAGAAGAGGCCTGGGGATCCAATTGTTTCCTTCTACTGTCTTGATTTATTTATGCAGTATCCACTTTTCGAGGGATAAACACAAGTCTCATGGATCTTATTCATAAAGAGGGCACTTTCTGTCTCTCTTTTCTGGTAGTGCTTAACTTCATGGTCTGGAATAAACTTAGGGAAATTTTAGGATCATAYGTGGTTGAACTGAGTAATGTAGGGGTAGTTCTTTATGTAAGGAAGGGAATRGGAGAACTGCTAGCCAGATTGACATCTTCAACCCCACTGGCATTAGGAATCAGACTCCAAAAGGTACAATAGTGTTTCTGACTTTAAGGATTTAATTCCTGTGTCTGGTGATGCCAGTGCCTTGATAAAAATCAGGCTTCTGAAGATCACTGAACCTGTGCACATTCTGACCCTGTTTGAAGTTGTCCTTCATCAATGTGCTTGCAGAGAGAAGTTCAAAGCCTGCTTTAGGTGCAGAAGCCAGAGGAAGGGAAAAAATAGCCTCAGCTATGCCTTAAAGCCAAGTTCTAAGACCATTTTTTTTTGGACGATGTAATCCATCACTGTAAGTGTTTGAGATTAGTAGCAATAATGTGACCTAACTGTAGAAAATCCTCCTGAGAGAGTCCTGGCTGCAGCCGAGTTTAGAGAGGTGCAGGGAGAATTCCCTTTGCACTGGACTGTGCTGGCAATGCAGTGTGTGGGGCTGGGCACCAGGAATCCCATGGAGCAGGAACGTCACACTCCAGGGAGAGCCCCGAGTGTCCCAGACTAAGCTGTCCAGTGCTTAAAAAGAGAAACACCCCAGAAAATTTAAAGTTTGGACAATCCAGAGTGTTTAGTATCTACTCTATGAAACACTTGCCTTTATTCTTCAGGATTTAGGGCTAATCTAGATTATTTCTCAGGGTCAGTTTGGAAATTTGGCAGGAGTTTGCATGGCTGGTGCACACACAGTGATGGCACAGGTGGTGTATCTGCCTGCCCATGCAAGCACCCAGAAGCAGTTCCATGCCTGCTCACACATGTGAGTAAACATGCGACTAAACATGTGTGATAAATGCACTGTGAGTACCTGTCCCTGGGAGCCAGAGTGTCATTTTGGTGCTGTCAGACACCCACAGCTCATAAGGTGAGAGTGAAGAGCTGTAAAATGAGCAGCACTATCAGCTTTGCCTCTAATACTGTTGACTGTGGCTCACAGAGGCTCTYGCTGTTCGGTGGCTCTGTTGCAGCCAGGGATGTGCTGTGCCACTGTTAGATGTTCATCCATAATGAATAATCCAGTGATTGAGTTAGTTCCTCTTCTTTGCCTTTCCACTGTTTACAAGAGCGGGGAAGCATGAAATCGGCACCCCTGCTGTTCACACCACTCACACCACTGCTTTATTAAAAAAGCAAACAGCATATTCCTTCATTGGCTTGTGGTTATTCAGTCTGGAAAAAGGATACTGCAGCATTYATGGAGGCATATGGATTTGGGGAGGGAAGGGGGCCTGGCTGTCCAACCAGTCACTGCTCTTACAAGCCTGTCACCGTGTTTGTATGCTAAATACGAGAGAGAAATACCTAAAATAAAACTAAACTAATCATTAACTCCGTTTCTCTCTTAACTGGCTGTAGTTCTTAACAGTATTTATTAATATGACCTGTAGCATTTACAATGCCAGTGGATAACTAGAAATCCCAGGTATGAACTTGATGTGCCCATTCWGTGGGGTACTTTTTGTACTTTGATGAGGAGGAAAGAGGGGTGAGCTGATGCTGCTGTTCCCTGTGCCTGTACAACACRGAGACCACTCAAAGGGAATTCTTCACCTGCCAGAGTGGTTCTCACATCCCTCATGACCTGACATTGTTCTGTCCAAACCGTGAGACATTTCAGCTTTGGGTTGAGTCCTTCCCACTCCATTTCTGGGCATCCCAGTTCACCACACACCTTTGCAGTCTGTGGCTTTCCTCTCCCAGTGACTTTGGCAGTGTTGTTCTTGTTTCAAGTTAATCCATGGCTCAGTTCTGCCAGCAAGGTGATGCCAGGACCATGGAGACAGGAACAAGCCACACCTTTGTCCATCCCAGCTCTACCTACAAAGCTAAAACAGACAAAATGATACTGACCTTTTGGTTTCTGGTTCTTAGATGACTGAGGGATGGGAGATGAGCTGTTCCAGTGACAATGCAGTGCAAGGTCAGGGTTTTGCCATGCAGGTGTCACACAGGGGTCTGTATCAGCAGCCATTAGGCACAGACTTTACCATAAAACCACGTTTTAGTACTGGTCGTCTCAGTTCCTTTCCGATGAGATTGGACAGCTATTGAGCTTTGCATTAATATATTCACTTCTGAGAATAGTCTGTCAACCCACTCACATGCCAAATGGGTTATTTGTTATGAAAGTGAGAAGTAGGTGTTGCTTAAGCCACCACATCAGGACATTAATTGGGACAGTGGCAGGGGAAGGATGAAACTGAACCAGAATTCACAGAAAGTGATATGAAAACCACTCAGCATTCTGTCTAGACTGCCAGCAGCATGCCTGGCTAGAGAGGAGAGCCCTCTTTGTAGGGAAGATTAGGTGAGTAAAGATTAAATGAAACTTCTGTTAATTAGTAACCAAATGGGATGCCGCTATGTGTGCTTTCAAGAGAGAGATAGGATCTGAGATGTGAAATGACTTGGGTAACATGAGACTGTTGAATAACATCATATTCTTGGAGACTGAAGTGCTTGAATTGTGGCTAGACCCAAAAATAGGCATGTGGAGATCTCATTTCTTCCATGTGGTGGGACCCCTCTCCCTGTTGAAGGCAAGCAGCTGTTTTCCCTTAGCTGAAGACYACGGGGATCTCCTTACCCATCCAGCCATGGTGTTTTTCAGACCACTGTGCAAGGACAGCCCAGTCCCCTGTGTCACCGAGGGCTGGCACTGTCAGGACACGCCTGTCAGGTCCAGATGGGCTGGTTGTTGTACGGGCACAACAGGCTCTGCTGGGGAACAMGCTGCCCCCGAGCTCCTGCCTGCCCCGGCTGTGCAATGCGTAAACACAGCTAGGAGTAACCAAGTAGTTAATTTAATCCTCGCATGTAAAGTCAAGCGTGCTCTAATATTGAGGCCAAGCAGCTATTTYGAGATCACAACAGCTTTAAATAGATGGTAAGGCTGTAGTAATAAGCTGGAATAGCCTGCTAGTGTGTTCCTAGTGCTTCTGTAGGAATGACAGACTTTTACTACTGCTAACCAACAAGGGGGAGCAAGTAGTAACTAACCAAGGACTGGTGTCAGCTTTGTTAAACATATAGCAAGTACTGGAATTAACTAAGCTGTTACAAGGCAGTAGTCTAGCAACAATTAGCATAAACCTTGTTAAACATTTTAAGAACATTAATGAGCTCACCTAGAGACCTGAATTGTCRTTTCATACCTGCTTCTTTTCCAGTGGGATCATTTTTTAATAGAAATAAAATGTGATAATAATAACCTTAAACTGTCTTTTTAAGGGTAGAATATTGGATTTTATTACYTCTGAGGAAATATATTGGCAAAACTCTTTGGCTTTTGATTGCTAGTGAGAACATCAACACAATCTTAGATAAGCAGGAACTTGAATTCCAGGTTCCTGTGGGTTTTGTGGGATTGAACACTTGCTTTTATTCTCCCAGCCCTCCGTTTCCATTTCCCTTTCAGGACTGTTGAGATGATCCCATTTGTAGGATTTTCCAAAGACTAAATTAAAAAGGCATTTTAAACAATCAGCCCAACTTTTAATTAAAACCAGTTRCTCAAAGTACCCAAAAATATTTTGTGACTTAATTTCCATTTACATTGAACATAGACTCTAAAAAAAAATCACAGTATCTTTATACAAACAGCTCTTGCAGCCAGAACTGACTATCTGGAGAGCTCTGTTGCCAAGACTGAAAGCTTCACTAGACCATGGAAGTTTGCATAATCAAAGTATTAACAGGACAGTGTCCCATTCCAGAGTTTTTTCCATGTAGTCTGTGGCTGCCACTGCTGCTTGTTCCCAGAAACTGGTGGTTTTTTTATGTGTAAACTAGTTAATTTATTTTTACATTGCCTCTGTTGTGATTTAGRGATTAGTTGTAACAAAATTCCCCTGCATATTTTTCAGTTTAGGGCTTCTGAAAGGGGGAGAATTGCCAAATACCCAGCTGACTGGCAAAAATTGAGCTTCTCTGTGTGGTCAGTTTAAAATTAAACATAAATGGTACAATGTTATCRTTAAAATAATTTAAAACTTCCAGTTGCTCTTTGAGAGCTTTCCTTCTCTTAATGCTTGAACAAATTAAACCTGACASATGTAACCCATGTTTTATGAGGAAWATGGGGCTCAGAGTCTGAGGAAAGTAAACTGGAAGTTTGAGCATGGAAGGAGCARTAGATACAAACCCTCAGCTTTTTGTGGGTGTGCTGGGAGACAGGGGAAGCTTTTTAAAAGGTCAGTGCTGAATAGCAAATGGCTGACACACTCAGATGTTTATCTTACAGCTTTGTCTGCTTCTCTGCAAGAAGTGCTCTTGCACTTCTGAGGGCTTTGTTTGTTTGTTATAAGTAGCTCTAGCTGAAAGTAGAATTCCTTTTTTTTCCTTTTTTTTTCCTTTTTTTTTTAAATTTCTTTTAAAAAAAATTCTTACTGAACACCACAGCACAAACTCTTGAGCTGCTGAGCTATTCTTCGAGGACTTCTGCAAATTCAAGAGTCCTGTGATTCTCAGGAATTCAGTACTTGATCAGTCATCTGTCATGTTTTCAGGATAATCAAGGTTTGAGCTGCTGTTCTTCTAATAAAGGCACACAGTACTGCTACACTTTTTACAACASCTGCTCTTATTTTAATAAAATTRTAMAATCTTGGAATRGTTTGRGTTAGAAAARAAGATCATCTCATTCCAACCCCYTGCTGTGGGCAGGGACACCTTCCACTAGGTCAGGTTGYTCCACCTTYCTGGTGCTACTCTTTGGGAGAGATRTTTTGGATGGAGTTCTGGATTTCCAGTTCTTTGGCACAACTAACCCACTTTAGCAGCCTCACCTCAAGCAGGGGCTTAACTGGCCTTCTCAGTACAAAGCACAATACACTCRATTCTGTGAAAAAATTCCAGAGGAGCTTTGCTAAACAGCCTCAGSCTCTGTGATCCAGCATCTGTCTGTCTCCCTCTGCTAGAAGTACCTACATCTCTTAGGAAATGCATCTGCAGAGCCTCTTCCAGCTCTTCTAATTGAATCACGGAGTCCATAAAGTTGGAAAAGGCCTCCAAAACCATCAAGTCCAGCCATTAACTCAGCACCACCAAGACCACAACTAAGCCATGTCCCTAAGCACCACATCCACATGKTTTTTTATCACTTCCAGGRAGGGCAATTCCTGGGAGAGGTTTCAGGCAAAGCTGCAGCAAACCCCTGACACTTTTTCTGCCTAGGAGAGTCCCTCTAACAGTGCCAGATCTCCTCCCTGCCAGTCCTGGTGCCCRGCTGCCCTGCCCTGGCCTGGAACTCCAATGGGAAACAAAACATTGTTTTCCAACTATTTTTCAGGTTGTCCTTACCAGATCTATTGTGGTGTTTTCCTGTTTACCTCGGCAGGCCTGTGTTGTATTTAAGCAGTGTAGTTAAGTCAGGAAATTCTGCACCTAACAGTCAGTAATTTCCCTTTGCTGACCCAGTTACCCTTCACACTGTGTGAAATCACTGCCCCTCGCTATCACATCGCTATTGTGACCAGTTCCACTGCAGGGGCACAGGCCAACTTTCCATGCCTGGGTGTGAAAACATCCCTGGAGCCCCTGACTGCTCTGGAGAGCTCTGCTGCAGCTCTGGTGCTGTGCTCTCCTCCTCTGCCCCATCCTCCTCCTCTCTCACCCTTGAGACTCCGCACTTTGCACTGGCACGCGTTGGACTCTGCTGCCAAGGGTCACCTTTGGCACAGGAGTGGGAGCTGGGAGCTGGGACAGTTTTGCTTTAAATCCKTGTGCCAAGGCTTGCCAGGGCTCTGTGGTGTGGTGGGAGGAGGATTTGAGAGGAAGCATGACTGTATCCTGGGCTCTGACTCCTCCACCTGCAGGGAAAACCAAATTGTTTTCATAGGAGTGTTGCCTGAAGACTTTGAACCCCTCTTTTTTCTAACCCTTCACTGTGGCTAATACCCATTTCAAAAAAAAACAAAAGGTGTAAATTTAACATTTCAAAACCTAACTGATATCCAGTATTCTACCCTTAAAAGCATTTCACGATCAAGATTAGAATCATCAGTCCATCTTGATGGTTTTAATGTGTGGTCGAGAAGTTACTCGTCTTACGCTGGCATCCAGTCACGTCATTCCCCATAATCTTTCTCTTGTTTTTTTAGCCCTGTTGTTCATAATTTCCTTTCCAAGTTGTTTCTTTATTTGAAATGCCATTTATATTTTGTTGCCTTTTTTTTTTTTTCCAGCACATCTTACATCTTTGTTTTTGTTTTTGTTTTTAATCTTATTTCTGGCGTTTTCCATCGCTCTGTGGCCATGATTGTGGATGTGTTTTGGTTTTTGCCTGCCTTGCTGTTCTCTCGCTGCACTCCCTAGATCCCTGTTGCACAGTCCTCTGTCATGGATGACATTGAGGAGTGGCTCAGTACCGACTTGGTGAGACTCTTTATATTTTCATTTTTCACTTGCACGGTTAACTTTCAATGCATTGCTGAGTTCCTGGTAACTTCTCCTRGTGGGAAGCAGTGAAACTTCCCAAGCAGAGAGTTTGGTTCCCTTTCAAGGGAATATCTAAGCAGGAGAAGTCAGGGTCGCATTCAGCAATTCAATCAAAACACTTTTTTTCTGAGCTGTTTTATTTTCCCTTCTCCATGTGAACATCACAGAATAGCATGTGTTCCAGAAAACATGGGATTCTGATCCCCAAATAGGGAAGCATT
Organism: Malurus melanocephalus; assembly: GCF_030028575.1. Taxonomy (NCBI): domain Eukaryota; kingdom Metazoa; phylum Chordata; class Aves; order Passeriformes; family Maluridae; genus Malurus; species Malurus melanocephalus. The sequence continues at coordinate 168,293 of NW_026623736.1, read as the reverse complement.
AAGTTCAGGCTGAATTTTTCTGCACCAGACTTAAAGCCCAAGTTTAAAGCTGTGTTATTTAGACAGGATCTAAGTTCATGCTTATGTTTGAGGCATGCTTTTAAGAGATGCTGGATCAGGTCTTAAACTCCTTTCAAATTAAGATGTCTTTGTTAAACTAGCTGGCAATCTTGAAATGTTTCATAATTGTAATAATAAAAATTTACAACAGACTCTTTTCAATGTTTATAACTTTCAGTTTCTCCTAAATGCTTATTGTCTGGTAATTATTAAACAAACAAACAAACAAAAAGCAGAATTAAAAGTAGCTCTGCCTTCACCCTGGAKTTTGTTTTGCTGTCCCAACACATAYTTGGTTTAAGCAGGATACAACTAGTACACATTTATTCTGGTTTGTTCTTTTTTTCAATGTAAGCATCTGACTCAAATCAACCAAGTTCATTTTGTGGGGCGGGTTTTGTTCATACTTCTTTTAAACATGGTTTTAGTGAACTGAACTTGTGGTCACCATATCCCCCAAGGATCATCTCCTTCCATTCTACCATCTTCAGACAAAAAACTCCCAACTTCTTAGGGTCTCCCACARCCCCTGGCTGGGAGCTGTGGGATTCAGGCTCCATTCCCCAGCTCTGGAAGCAGAGCTGCAGACACGCTCTGGCACGTCAGCCCTGTGCTCTGGCACTGGAGGAGCTGACTGTACTGGAAGGAAGAAAATCCTCCAGCTCTCCAGAGGTGCCTGAAGTGCTTAAATAGATTCCAGGTTCAGTGTTTGGTTTAGGCAAACTGGCCTGAAATGTCTCTGAAATGTCACTGGGTTSCAGCTGCAGGTAGGTTTGTCAGGCCTCAGTACCAGAGTCACTTAAAATTTAATTACAAACTGGCCTCATTTTGTTAAAAAAATTACAGCAAATGTAGCATGTCCACTCTGCTTAAACAGTAAACTTTTGTTTTTGCGATTGAAATTAATTTGGCAGGAGAGGAGGATCTGATGGAAAGATATGGAGGTAGTTCTGTGCATCTGTCATCCCCAGGATAGTCTTGCTCAAAAGGAACAAAGCAGAKAAGTGTCCTGGAAATGCCTGAGCAAGTCTGGGGATGTCCCTGAGTCCCCATCCCAACCCTATGTGGGTGCAGCCTGTGAAAATTTGAACTGGATTTTTGTTTTTCACTCTGGGTCCCGTCCTCCTTGTTTTGTTAGCRGTTCATTTCAATTCTCTGCTTCCCAGGCAAGGAAGTTGCAGATTAGATTAGATAACTGTGATTTCCTTACCCCTTGTGGGGTACACTGGGACAAACATCAGCTCTGCATGTGAAGAGGCTGCTGTGTGATCCTTTGGAAGCCTCAGTGCAGTAGGAAGCCAGGAGATGCTCAGGYTCTAAAAATCTTTGTGAGGCCAGTCCGTATGTTTCTGCTCCTGGTAGAGAAACCAGGTACAAATACCTTACTTTTTAAAAGCAGGTTCAACATGAGGTTTTCAACTAGTATTTTTACCCATCTTTAACATCCTGATAGATTGACAAGGATGCCTATCCCTGGACTTTTAATTTCATTATTGGAAATGCACATTGAAATGGATGGACTGGTGAAAATGCAGTGACCCTGTGGCATTCCCAGCCTTTGATTCTGATGGACAGACACTAACTGCTGTCAGTATCCTTCATCCAGCTCACCCTGGTCTTGTCTTTGTACAGCATGGACACAGGAAAGCTGTTATATTTTTGTATGAAATCTAAAATGAACTCTCAAAGGAGAAATGTTGACCCCAAACAATTTTGCACGTGTCCTTTGTCAGCTAAAAATGCGTTTTATTTRAAGACACAATGCAAACCACAGTCCTGACTTTTTAAAGCACTGTGTGACAGAAAAGATGCCATCTGGTACAGTGTGTGTGTGACTCACACAGCTCAGATTTGGACCAGAATTACTGTCTGAAGGGGAAACAGCGCTGGAYTGACATTGAGATCCAACAGAGAATGCTAGGCTATCCACCAGCAATCTTCAGAAGCACCTCAGTGCTCACCCTCCTGCTCTGCAGCGCAGTGAGATGTCAGTCCCCACTGGTCTGCTGACATGGGAGCCCTGTGATTTCCCCCGGACACCCTGCTCCGATGGTTAATATGTGGAAAGAAGTGGTGGAAACTGTCCAGTTGTATTAAAGGTGGAGGGGTGACAGGGCAGGGGAAGCACTGCCTGTGCTCACGTGCCTTTTTGTTCCCATTGCAGAAAGGCAACGAACTGGAAGAAGGAGTGACCAGTGAAGGTAAGCAGAGATGCCTGTGGCTATGAGCCATTCTCAGGTTAGTGCTCAGATGGAATTTGCTGTGATCCCTGCTGAGATGCTGCCTTCTCCCAGCCTGATGTTCCCTAGCAAAYGCTTCCATGCTCAGAAAGGCGGGAGGAGAGCATTTCACAGCAAAAGGTTCCTATTTCTGGTGTGGGGAGCCCTCCTGGCTGTAAGTGCTTCCCTGCCATCTTCCTTGGCTGTGCTGTGTGTTTGTACCAGCAGGAATGTGTCCCCAAGCTGCTCAGCCCTTTGGAATGATGTTTCCCTGGTTCTGTCACAGCCGGTGGCATAGTGTGGGTTTGATTCCAGCTGCTGCCTGAGCTCGGGTGTCTCCAAGGACGGCTGTACCCTTTCCCGAGGAAGTCAGGCTGCACCACTATTTTTGCCTGCAAACACAGCCCRACAGGATGCCAGGCCCTGGAATTTCAACCCCTGCCAACCTCTGTCCCTGGGGCCAAACCCACGACCCCCCTTCTTACCTGTCTTCCTTCTGTTTTTTGCATTGCAGAGTTTGACAAATTTTTAGAAGAGCGAGCCAAAGCGGCGGAGATGGTTCCCAATCTGCCATCCCCTCCCCTGGAAGCCCCCACTCCTCCGACAAATCCTTCCAGCAGGAAAAAGCAGGAGCGCTCGGAGGACGCCCTCTTTGCACTGTGAAGATGGCGCGGAGCCGCCCTGCCACCCCTGTGCTCCGCCGGCAAATTGTCACCGTCCGGCCACTCTGTCCTCCCACGGTCCTTGGCTAACAACGACCCCCCCTGTCCCCCCCATTCCATAGTTTGCTTCTCCTTCCCTCCCTCCCCAAATGATCCACCCCCACAAGCTGACTCTTTCTGTTTAAATCCAACACTATTCCTGCCAGACCACGATTCTCCAGCACTCGCTTAATCCCCTCCTTCCTGTCCCAGCTGCACAAAACCAGCTCTTGATGCTGAAAACCCCTTCAGAATGCACGAGTACGTCACACTGGGCTGAAACAAAAGCCCAGGGGGGAGAGAGCAGCCTTGCCCTTCAATTTATGTAGGGATCATCCTCTTCTGTAGGCAGGTCCTGCCAAGTAGACGGCTCTGTCAATCAGCATGTAATTGACTGAGCTGGAATGTTCAGGAGGAGTGTGTCTTTATTTTTAGATAAAATGTTAATGTATTGGCTTTCGTGTTGGATTCGACAGCAAGGAACAACTGTTCCCCTTTCAACATGTGCTTCACAAGTTAAAATCCTTTACTCTCCCACTCACACATCTCCTGGTACCATATGGTGGTCGCTTTTCCCCACTTTCTGTGGCGTTTCATTTCTAAATCTCACAGGGTATTTTTTGCCTTGTGTTTTATCTGGGCTTGCTCTAATTTGAAGCAGTCTGTTGGCCATGTCCAGTAGCTCTGGCAGTTGATAAGGATGGAAAATGCTGGGCTAAATGGATGCTGTAATGATGGCACAGGAAGCACCTCACTCTTCAGGAGACCATTCTCACACAGGAATTTTCCTGGTGTGTTTGCCTTTTAAAATAGTTCGGTTGTTTTCTCCGTACCTTAATTYCTTCTTCAGTGACTGTAAAGCTCTGCATTTGGTGTAAACATCCATGCAGATGGATAGGACTTGCTCACGGATTGGGTGTGAACTGAGGTTCCTGGATTCCCTGCCATGCTTAGTAGGATAGACATGCTGGTTTTTGGGGGTAGGGATGAGGAAAAGAGGCAAAKCTCAGAGCTTTGTGTGGAACGCTGAGGGAGATGGTTACCATGGAGGGATTAGCTGTGCCAGCCTGTGCTGGAGGTGAAACTCCTCATTTCCTTCTAGTCTTAGGCCTGAGAAAGTGTTGAAATGACTGTGACCGTGCTATTTGTAATTTTTGGAATGTCCTTTGATCCCTCTGCCCTTCATTAACTCCCGGCTCCTACGGGGCTGCAGTCTCTGTACAAACAAGAATATTCCCTTGCTTGCCAGAGGCATGGCCAGGATTCCTGCTCCTCTGGGGTTGCCAGAAGGGATTCCAGCATGTGTGCCTGCCTTGCTGGGCTGACAGGCAGAGCTGGAGCAGGCGGCTCCAGCCATCGCCGCGTCCCCCAGCGTGTTCCTTGGGAGGAAGCCAGTGGCGCAGGATGGCAGGATCAAAGAGAGAGCTGAGCAGTGCATGGCAGGAGAATCTCCCATCCTGACAGAGAGGCACTTTATCAGCTGAACGCTTGTGCAGGCAGCAGGTTCCAACCCCTCTTCCTCAGGGTGTTCCTTGGCTTAGGCAACCAGCCACCTCCTTCTGACCTGACATGTCTGAGCTTCCCAGGATGCTGATGTGCGTCGAGCTCTCTGGAAAGTTGTTCTAGGCCAAGTGATAGAAGCTTTTATCTGAGCATGGCATTTTATCAGCCCATACCACACACTCTGGGGACCAGCCCCTTTGGGATGTTGTGACACACAAAGCCTGTTACCAAATGCCTGATTGCAGCACTGATGGACTTTGAGAGCGGACACATTAATCTTTGAAGGGAARTGTTCGGTGCAGGATTTCCAGGCTGTCCCAGGTCAGGTTTCACTCTGTGCTCTCCCTGCTCATCTTGTCTGTCCTGCCCTGCCTGCAGCCTCTTCCAGGATCCCTCCATATGTAGCTGGGCCCAGGCAGGGCTGTCCTGCCACCCCTCTGCGCTGACGTGGCACCTCATCACTGCTCCGAGTAGCATGGCTTACAAGTGAACAGGGAAAACCAGTTTAAGGATGGAGATAACTCGGGATCAAGCTTTTCTCCCCACTTGCTGACACTCTCTCCAGTTGAAGCCTTTCTGTGTGGGTCTGCAGAGGTTTTCTCCCATTCCACCTTCTCCATGGCTAATGGAACATGCCAGGACAGTCTGCCTCGGCTGCATTGCACATTCCTGCTCTCCCCCACTGCCCTCAGTGCTCAGCACAAGGTGAGCTCAAAGCTCAGGGATTGGCACTGCTGGCTTGCTGCAACACGTCAGATGTGGCCACCAGCTCCCAGAAACCTGAGGAGACTTCTGTGGCGACGCTGATTTGATTTCAGACGGCATCTGGTGATCGCCTGAGCAGTCTCGCCAGCACAGAATGAATTGCTGGTATTCCTGTCAATGCAGAAAGCTCCGTGGGTGTTTTAAGTRTGTATTTTCTCTTCTAAATCCTTGAAACACATTGACCCTGTAAATGGCCACATCAGGTGATTCTAAGCATGTTAATCCAGCTTCCCTGCCAAGCCGGAGGAGATAATCGCATTGCTCAGGCATGGGGACACTGTCAGATGGTGCAGAGTGGCACGGATGTCACTGTCACCGAGCTCCCGCAGCGTCCCACTGCGGCTGTGCTGGCCCTTCATCCCCTACCCCTCAGCCAAAAGGTGCTGGGGGTGTGTGCTTTTAATGCTTCTTTCTGTCACACTGAACCTGTCCTGGGACCTCCAAGGTGTTGCKTTAGGGAGAATCCAGTCCCTTCCTGGAATATTCCACAGAACTGTCAGTGATTCATCTCTCCAGCTGGAAGGAAAAGAGATGGAATGAGAAGGCTGGGGCTGGGGGGAAAATACAGACTGTGTGTTGGCAGAGCTCAAGGGGCTCTTTTGGTGTGTGCAGCCTCAGGCAGCCTGTGGTCCCTGCTGACACTCTGCATTATCCTCTGGAAAGTCATGGCACTGCTTGCAGGGAGTGACAAGTGCCATCAGCAGAAGTGGTGGCTTTGCTGGAAGTAGGGCAGCTCCCAGGAGATGCCTTCCTTGGGAGGAAATGTACTTTTGGGAAGACCCAGGATGGATCTGGAGCCCAAATCCACCACACTTGGCTCTCGGGGCTGGAAGCACCAAAGGGAACAGAGTGTGGCAGAACAGGTGATTTAGCCCAAACCTTCTTTAACAAATACAAGAGCTACGCTAGAGCTTCCCAAATGTCCTGTATCAGGATCTCTCATCTTCCCTGTCCTCTTGTGGTCTGCAGAAAACCAGAGCGATGGGAACTGTCTGAAGGAAAGGGAAGGGGTTTTTCACTTCAGGAGACCAACTTCTCAACTTATCCTTCCTCCGCTTTCACTCTTAAGTGCTTCCTCTGTGCAAGTGGGCAGAGGACTCGCGTGGCTCTGATGCTTGCGAGAACAGGGATGGAGCTGCAGCCTGATCCACTTTCCATTAGGAATAACATCCCAGCGCTTTCTAGGCATATTAGGAATCACAGCTTGACACTCAATGACACTAAATTATTCTTGGGGTCCTTTGTAAGTTCTAATCGCGCCCTATTCTAGGTTAAAATATTTATTTTGTCTATATATTTTCTTTCCAGTGTGTTTTTTAACCTGTTAACTCTTCATGTGCTGAGATGTAAGGAATCAATGGTTTCTATTTAAATATATCCTTTGGGTTTTGTTTTTTTTAATTGTTCTGTGTAGATTTCAGCTGCATCTTCGGCAGGTGTAATAGATAACAATGTGCTGTACAGACATTTAGGGTGTTTAGGATGTAGGTAAGGCTCATAGGAGAACTGCTCATAAAAACGTAGCACGGTGTCTCTTAAAGGGAACAGCATAAACGCTGAGACTGGTCCATACTGGGACCCTCACGTAGCCTCCAACATACCTTTTCCCTTCTGATTATCACAGCCTCCATCTCTGGGATGTGCTGATCAAACCAGCTCTGCCATCCCCAGGGCTGGTCTTGCACCTCCACGCTGAAGGAGTCTTAGTGAGGCTTTCTGGTTTTTTTTTTTTCTTCATCCAGCATTTTTTGATGGGATACATTGGCTTTTCCCACTTTGAAATGGAGGACTGGGAGCTGGCTGTGGTGGCGAGATGTTTCCCTCCAGTGGTGGAAGAACAGATCCGGGCAGGGGTGACAATCCCTCTGTGCCCACACCCCGCCAGCACAGCCTGTCCCTGCTCCTTTATTCCCTGCTCTCCTGAGGTCACCTGCAGGGACAGGATGTGCAGCCCAGGAGAGCAAACAAGACAGATTTCCAGCATTCTGTTTCATCTGATGAGTTGTTGAGTCTCCTGCGGCTGCTGGAGTGGGAACTGCTTGTGCTATCTCCATCCCCGTCCATCCCCGTCCATCCCCGTCCAGCTCCGTCCAGCTCCGTCATTGTTTACCTCCTCAGGGCTGACCACAAGCCTTGTGGAGCCTCCCCTTGGAAAAAAACAGCTCAGAACAGTTATTTTTATGGAAATAATGAAGCAATGAGTGGATTTAGAACTGTGTTGGAGGTAACCCTTCCGCTGCTGTGGGTTCCCACCAGCCAAGGAGAYGAGGTGCCCACAACAGCACCTTCCACTCATCCATCCCAAACCACAGCCTCTGGAGCAGGCTGTACCTGCCTGCTCCAGCCCCAKGTTCCCCACACCTCCTCCTCACCTGGAGAGAGGTGAGGCTGTGTATCACCAAGAGCCAGCTGGCCTCGAGCACGGCTGAGCTCTGGTGCTGGTTCTCTTTAGCCCGTGGCAAACCCACTACTCCAAAATTCCCACCTTGCTCCGTGTTTTTATGAGTACGAGCTCCTCATTCCCTACACGTTCCTATGAGCTGTTGTTAACCCTACAAACGTAACCTGTGTAATAGCTTCTCTGTATATTACAGCTGTAGGCTTTCCAGATAAAAGTGGATAATATTTATTTACTGAAGATACTGGATATTTTTTTGTTTGGGAATGGGGTAGGGGGAGAAAGGGGACATAACTGTTTAAAGAGATCGACTATGTAAAGAGAAACAAAATACACAAAAAGCAGAGAAACCCAACACTAAAACATTGCTGTATTCAAGTAGAAAGTGTTTCCGTTAAAGACAAAACAACTGTATTAATCTGCCATTGTTTAACTTGCTCCAGAAATCATCTCCTTGGTTCCTGCATGTGAGATATTCCAATAAATACACTGTTAGTGTGAGCTGGGGGTGCTATCGTCTGTCTCTCAGCTGGGGATTCRCTTGGCTGCACTGCCTGGCCTGAGCACAGGGGATGAGTGAGCACAGGGGGCACGCGTGGCTTTGGGTACCCACCAGATGTCAAAACCRGGAGTCCTCGGTCTCCTCCAGGTGACAGAACCTGGATATTCCCCCTGGGAGAAGGTTTGTCTCCAACAGTTGCTCCCTGCGTGTGTGGTTTATGCTGTGCTCGATGCTGTGTTGCCAGTGCTGCTAAATTGGTGTCCCACTAAATGCTGGCACATCTTTTGAGGGTGACATCAGGCAGGTGCACGGGTGACAACCTGGGTGCTCGGTGGGAACCTGTCCTCCTCGCAGGGCTTAACTCATAGTCCTTGGAAGGCACCTGTGGATCACCACCCTGGTGACCTACAGAGTAGTGGGTGATGTTCCCAGCCCATGCAAGGGCCACTTTCCTGACTCATCAGCCAGGAATTTTTTCCAATATCCCCACCACTATGGCAGTTTTGATGGGCAGAGAAGGAGGAGCACCCATTTAGGAACTCCAGAGAAGTGGCATTGGCYAAATCTGAACCAGTTTGGTAGAATGGTGCCCTCCGTGCTGCATGTGGAGATCCAAGCTGATCRTTTAAAGCTGGGAAAGGGGTGTGGAATAGCTGGAAAGATGGGATTCCCCTCCCTGTAGCCACATATTAGCATTAAACAGCCCTGCCCCAGCTTGTTTACCCCGCACTGATCATGTGCCTGGCTCCATSTCGGATGCTTTCAGGGAGGTTCCTGGCCTGGATCTGTTGGGAAAGGTGCRGAGCTGCTGCTGCCCTGACGAGGCAGAATCACACAAAAAGCACCGGTTCAGAAATGTCCAGCAGGAGGGACGGTGGGAACGGGGCCTGTGGGAGTGGGGGATGTGGGAGCGAGGGGACTGCTCCTTGCAGGGGCTTCACCACATTGTCCTCTGCAGCCCCATGATGACACTCGTGAGGGGAAGATCCCTCTAGCCCCAAATTCTACCTCCAGCAGGGCCAGACAGGGTGCAAAGGCAAGAGTGTGAGAGCAGGGCAAGCACATGGGGAGTGATTCAACTCGCCAAAATGAGCATGGCTACCCCAGATTTGTGAGCCCTGATGGGCTTCTTTTCTCCAAACCTGCTCCCGCAGTGACGGTGCAAACTCCCAGCATGGGCTGGGGGCTTCCACACATCACTGCCCTGCACCGTGGGCTGCCAAGCCTGGGCACAGAGCACAGCACTGAGCCCATATGGGCAGAGCCTCGGGCAGGCTGCGTGCCAYGGCTTTCTGATTTGGATGCCAGTGCAAATAGGAAATGACCACACGTGCATTTACCTTTTTCCATTTCACCTGGGGGTAAATAAACCTGGAACGGGGGGGGGCTGCACTGGAAGGCCACCAAACCTGGCTKCATCTTTCCAAGCTCTGGCTCAGGAAGGGACAGTTGGCAAAGCCGAATGACAGGCAGTGAAGGAGTGTCTTTTGAATCTGTTTGCGACACAAATTAATGATTAACGTCGCGCTCTGCCAGAGCAAAACAACCCGCAGGGCAGGCAGGATGCCAGAGGCTGGGCACGGAGCATGGCACGCTGCTTCCAGCGCAGGACTAAGGTGCGCAGGCAGGTGGGAAACATCAYTTTGGGAGAGCCGGGCTGGCTGAACGAGAGCGCAGCAGGATGGGGGATGCTCCGTTCGGAGGCTGCCGCGTTCAGGCGCTCCCATCCCGGAGTGCGGCTCGGGGAGATGCTGCACCGCCCGAGCCCCGCGGAGCCGCGCCAGCCCGCCCGGCCGGCTCGGTGGCCGGAGCCCAACCATCSCGGGGCCGGTTTGTTTTCTGTCTCATCCTGCGGTTTCCTCCCAGCCTGCGCTCAGGAAAACGTCTGAGCGACTCCGGCGCGACCACGTGGCCCGTCCGCCATCCCCGCAGGACTGACATGATGTAATCGCGGGCCCCGAGCCGTGATGCAGAATCACTCCACTCAGGGCCGCCGCGCTTATTGGCTGCGTGGCCCTGGTCCTACGGGCGGGGTTTTCCCTGCTCCGCAACCCAGCGCACCCCCGGGAGCCCCACCCCGCGTGGATTCCATCGCCCCCAAAGCCGCTTCGTCCTGCCCCGGTGCGTGGAGGGTGCTGCTGTTTGCTGGGGTGTCCTCCTCACCCCGGAGCGGGGGAAGCATCACCTGGGGGCTCCCGGCGTCCACAGACCCTCAGGAGGGGGATCGGGGAAGGGATCTGGAAAAGCCCCGGTTCACACGCAGCTTGTGTGAAAATTTAGCTGTGTTTACTTGTGTTATTTTCCCCGTCTATGTTTATGTGTGATTGTCCCCCTCTGTGTTTATGTGCGTGATTTTGCGCCCTATTTTTCTCAGGAAAGGCTGTGCCCCGGATCTTGCACAGGTTATTAAAGGTCTGTGACCCCCACGCTTGCACAAGGCTGCTCTACATCTATGGGGCCACAGCACATCCATCTCTCCAGCCCTGGAAACCTSCCCTCTCCTCCTGCAGCCCACAGACTGCTCCAAGGGAAGGGAAATCCCACTACCACAGAGCTTGGCTTCTCACCAGTGACCCCAATAAAAATGGGGGGGAAGCACACAGTCACCTGCTCGTCCCATGGCAGGTTGTGGATCTCCAGAGGGTTTTCCCTCAGTGATGTTTGCTGTGGATGAGGGATGTCGGAGCAGCCGATGGTGCCCCATGTGTGGGTGACGCTGCCCCGGCTGCTGGCACGGAGCTGAGCCAGGATTCCCCGGGCTCGTCCCCAGCTCGGGCTCAGGTCATTGTCCCTGGACTGAGGAGGCCGGAGTGGGGGTGAGGGTGCAGAGGGCACCATCAGGGCTGTGCACCCCCAGCTCTGCTCTGTGTTGTCCCCAGTGAGCCCTGGGGTGCTCCGTGCCACACAGGGGATCCCTGCATTGCAGAGGGTGCCTGCTGTGCCACCACCTGGGAGCCACTGAGGCCAAAGGGAAGTCTTTAAGGTGCAGCCAGGTTTAATGAATTCCCAGGTAGCCTTAGACTGTGCTTGGTGGCATGGAAGAGAAGAGGGCAAACTTCCAGGGAGCTGATGTCCTAAATGAATCCCAGCAGCAGGACAAAGCATGTAGCTCTGCAGGGCACAGGCCATGGCATTGTCCTGGCGTGAGACTCCCACAGCACTGACCCCAATGGCACCAGCATTTGTCCTGGGTACCACGGCTGATGGCCCCAGGAGGGTGCACGGGTTCAGCTGAGGCTCACAGGGCAGCACTGGTGTGTCCCTAAGCAGGGGTGACAGCTGCTCCCACCCTGGGCCRTGCCATGGTCGGGCAGCACAGGCGGGACGTGCTCTGAGCCCTGGAGCTGGGACAGGGCAGGCACAGGGCCTTTGACAGGTGGCTCAGTGGTCCAACCTCGCCCTGGCACGTGGCCTCCACGAGGTGCTGAGGCTTCTGCAGCCATGGCCACCATGTCCTGCCCACACTGGCCCTCCCTCCTGCTCCCTGTATGCCCCGCCAGGGACTGAGGGCCCTAATGCCCAGCCCAGGTATTTAGAGCCCAGCCCAGAGATTTGGTGCCTGTCCCCAGCACTGAATGACGTCCCTGGGGCTCAGTGATATCCCCGGGGATCGATGAGTTTTCCCGGGCTCAGTGTCTGTTCCCAGGGCTCGGTGCCCGTCCCCAGGGGTCGGTGACATCCCCAGGGGTCGGTGACATCCCCGGAGGACAGTGTCCTGCTCTTGTTGCAGCCTGCGCTTCTCCCTGCTCAGCTGCTGGTGCACCAGCTCCCTGTCCAGTACCGCCGGACCCTGCCCGGTGTCGCGGGGTCCCTGTCCGGTACCGCCGGACCCTGCCCGGTGTCGCGGGGTCCCTGCCAGGTACCGCCGGTCCCTGCCCGGTGTCGGGATCCCCGCTCGGTGCCGCCGCGGGTCCCGGTGCGGCGGGGCGGTGCGGGGAGGCGGCGCTGGGCGGGCCCCGGTGGCGGACCCGCCTCCATCCATCCCCCCCGCCCTCCCCGCCCGGTGGCAGCTCCGGGCACGGTTCGCGGGAGCAACTTGGCGGCTCGTCCCCGTGGTGCCTGTGCCCGGGCCAGCGCGGCCATGGCGGGCGGGCGGCCCCGCTGCCGCTAGAGCCGCCCGAGCCACCGGAGCCACCGAGAGCCACCGGAGCCACCGGGAGCCACCGGAGCCGCCGGGATGAGCGCTCTCGCCTTCGACGACGCGGCCCTGGAGGGGCTGGCACCGTCCCTCGGCCTCTCCGGGGCCAGCGACATCGACACGGCCCTGCTCAGCGACATCGACGGTGCGTCCCGGCGGGGACGGGATGGGGCACGGCCGGGGCTCGGGCACGACCGGCACCGGGCTGGGGGCATTACCGGGGCTCGGTGCATGGCCGGGGCTCTGGGGTCGGCGCTGTGCTGGGGTTCGGTATGACCGGGACCGGGCTGTGGCATGGCCGGGACCGGGCTGGGAGAGAACCGGGGCTCGGTGCATGGCCGGGGGTTGGGCACGGTGCGTACCGGGTCTTGGTGCATGGTCGGGACATGGCTGGGGGTATGACCGGGGCCTGGGGCACAACCGGGGCCGGGATGGGGCTATAACCAGGCTCGGTGCATGGTCAGGACCGGGCTGGGGGTATAACGGGGTCTCGATGCGTGGCCGGGATCGTTGTGGGGGTGTAACCGGKGCTCGGTGAATGGTCGGGCGCGCTCGGTGCATGGCCGTGGCCGGAGAGTCCGGGCTCGGTGCACGCTCAGGGAACTCGGTACCGGGACATGGCCGGGGCAGCGGGACCGGTGCACAAGCAGGTCTTGGTGCGTGGCCGGCGGACCGGGCTCGGTGCCGGGCCCGGCATGGGGAGCGGGGGACACCGGGCTGCTGGAGAGCGGGGTCGGTGCAGAACCGCGCTGGCTCCGGTACCGGGGCCGGTCCACAGCGAGGGGCGGGGGGAGGGGGGCACCGACACCCGGACCCTGGGCTGGAGGTGCCGGTACCGGGACAGCCCCGACGATCCCCCCCCGTTCCCGGTCACAGCATCGTGTCGCCGGTAGCCCCGCCCCATCCGTGACGCCACCGGCGGGGGTTACTCTCGGTCATTCCCTCCTGGGTTCTCCCAACCAATTCAAGCGGCGTGTGGCGAGATGGGGCGGCTCTGCTCTAGCCCCGGGGCTGGCACTCGCCAACACCCCCTCCCCGCCGCTGTGGGTCCGTGGGGTGGGGGTGCTCCAAGGGGGCCCATTCCCGGAGGAGAACCCACTTCCCAAAGGAACACGTCCCTCAAAGSGACCCACTTCCCACCACCACAGCACCACGTGCGCTGAGTTCAGTGTTTCCAAGGCTTTAGCAAAGAATTGGGGATCCCAAAACATTTGAGATCCCAAAAAAATGGGGATCCCAGCCCTCGGCAAGCCCCACAGCTGCCTCGCCACGTGCTCCACCAGCTCTGCAGGTTCGCGCCATCCGGCACAGCCGGTGGAACACGCGCTGAACCTTCCACCTCCTGCCCCACTGTGTGGTCCGTGGTGGTCTCCTCTGAGAACTGGGATGGAGATGGCATCCCAGGTCTGCAGGTTCATCCCRGTAGCAGTCGGGGTGGATCAAAGCAGATCCAGGTGCCACCTGCTTTTCTTGGCCAGGTTCTGGCGTGGGCAGGGAAGCAGGAGCTGTGCCAGGGCTGAGGGGTGCCGTATGGGATGAGGTTTTCCCACTGTGGGGTTCTGCTGTGCTCCTTTGTATCACAGCGAGCCAGGACACCTCGTACCCCACAGTTCCCCCAARTGGGTTTGTCACGGGTCCCCGGTTGGCCATGGGTTGTCCCTTGTCCCTGTGCCAGCCCTCGGGTGATGTGGGATGTGTCCCCAGGGATGTGGGTGCCCTGAGCCCCCTGGAACCTTCCAGGACCCACAGCCCTGTGGCTCTGCCCCACAGGGTCCCACGGCAGTGCTGGAGATGGCACTGCTGGGTGCCCGTGTCCTGCTGATGGCCTGGGTGGCAGCGGGGGCCACAGCACAGAAACACCTGGGAGATGCCAGGAGGGGGGGACAGCCCTGCCCACCCGCAGGCTGGGAACAGGGAGCGGGGGGGCTGAGGGAGCACCCCCTCTCTGCTGCCCCAGACTCTGCTCTGGACCGCGAGGGAGCTTTGGGGGATGGGGGAGGGTCTCTTGAGTGGACGGAGGGCTGGGACCCCCTGGAAGGACCCTGGGAGCCGCACCCACACAGGGCARGGCGCCGAGGGCTGGATGGTTTTGGGGTGCAGCAGAGCTGTGTGCAGACCCCGATCRTCGCGGGGTGACTCCCGGGCAATGATTGAGGGGCGTCACACCGGGCTGGGGGGCTCGGGGGGCGATGGGGCGCGGGCAGAGGGGCTAACGGAGCGTGACCCCGAGTAACCGCGGGCGGATGGCGGCGGATGCCCGCGAGTAACCCGGTGCCGGGCTCACCTTGGGCGCCGGGGGCTGTCCGGGGGCGGCCGGCGGGCGCGCAGGCGGCGATTGGCGGAGTCGCATCACCCCACCGCCGGCCGCGCTCCAGCCCTGGCGCGGGCAGCGCGGGGAGGGCGCCGGGGAGGAGGCGAGAACATGGMTTTAAAATATCCCGGGGCCTCGTCGCTGCCCGGCACGGGGCTGAGCGGGGGTCGCAGCCTCCTCCTGGGGATCCCCCTGCTCCCACCCGCATGGAGAGCACCTTTAAAGGTACCCCCGCCTCGCCTGGCGGGGTCACCGCCGTGCTGCCTCTCGGAGTGCTGCACCCCGCGGGGACGGGGGTGTCCGGGGGCTGTGTGGCTCGGTGGGGCTGTGCGGGGGCGGGGTGCTTTGGGGGTAYCCGCGTGGGGGTACCCCGAGGTCTGTGAGTGCAGCAGGGCTGTGCCGGGGGTACCGGAGTGCGGGGGATCCTGGGGTGTGGGATGAGCCTGGGGGGACCGGGATGGGGCATCCCTGCGTGGTGGGAGGTGTCCCAGGAACCCCGATGTGTGGATGTCGGGGTGTGTCTGTGGGGCACCCACGGAGTGGGGCAGACCACCCTCGGGCTGTTCTAGCCCCGTGCTTGCCCAGCTGCCCTCCTGAGGGGTGTTGTTATCAAACACACTTGGCACCAGGGTCTGGCACCATCCTGGGGTGCCATCCCACTGTCCCTGTCCCAGCACCCCCTCCCCTTGAGACAGGGGCTGATTTGGGGCTTGTCGGGGTTTCCAATACGGAATAAATGAATGAGCTGGCACAAGTTCCCCTCAATATCAGAGACAGGCTGAGATGTGCCCTGCCACTCCCAGCCCAGGCTGAAAACCACTGACTGCTGTTGGCAGAGCCCGGACACCCCACTTTGAGTGCCATGCCTCAGTTTCTCCGCTGGCAGGATGGCAGGGAGGCTGAGAGGAACAGGGCACAGCAGATCCATGGGCTCGCAGGGAATTTCGCCCCTGGATTATGGGGATCTGGCCCCAAAATGCTGCGCTGCGGGGAGGGCAGCAGGGCCAGCACAGGCCCACCTTGGGGGACACGGGACAGCAGCTGACAGCCCGGGGGGTGTGTTTTACAGACATGCTGCAGCTCATCAACACGCCGGACAATGACTTCTCGGGGCTGTTCGACTCACCGTTCAGTGCCCCGSACAGCGCCGTGCCCCCGGGGCTCCCCTCCACGCCGGGCACCCTCAACACCTTCCTGGGTCCCAGCAAACCGCCGCCCCCCGCCGCCCCCACCGGTAGCGCCTACGCGGGGCCCCCCGGCATGGCCACGTTCGGCCCGCAGCCCCCGGCCCCGCTCCTGCCGGCGCCAGCGCTGGGTGTCAAGGAGGAGCCGCCCGTGGTGCCCAGCAGCCAGCCCCAGCCCCAGCCCCAGCCCGG